>NC_080543.1:26720941-26915941 GCF_028640845.1 Ahaetulla prasina | reverse complement strand
GAATATAAGATTTTTTTTAATTCAAAATTGTTGTCAGTTCTTGTCTTTCTTCCACGCATACCTACCAATGTACCAGGATCAAAAAGAGATACTGTATACATTTAATAATGTGACAAGCATAATGCAACATGTATTCTGTGGGTATGGTATGGCTTTTTGTTGTTGTTGTTGTTAGTTGCGAAGTCGTGTCCAACCCATCGTGACCCCATGGACAATGTTCCTCCAGGCCTTCCTGTCTTCTACCATCCTCTGGAATCCATTTAAACTCATGCCTACTGCTTCAGTGACTCCATCCAGCCACCTCGTTCTCTGTCGTCCCCTTCTTCTTTTGCCCTCAATCTTTCCCAGCATTAGGCTCTTCTCCAGTGAGTCCTTCTTTCTCATTAGGTGGCCAAAGTATTTCAGTTTCATCTTCAGGATCTGGCCTTCTAAAGGGCAGTCAGGGTTGATCTCCTCTAGAGCTGACCGGTTTGATCGCCTTGCAGTCCAAGGGACTCGCAGGAGTCTTCTCCAGCACCAGAGTTCAAAGGCCTCAATTCTTTGGCGCTCAGCCTTTCTTATGGTCCAACTTTCACAGCCATACATTGCAACTGGGAACACCATAGCCTTGACTATACGTGCTTTTGTTGGCAGGGTGATGTCTCTGCTTTTTAGTACACTGTCTTGATTTGCCATAGCTTTCCTCCCTAGGAGCAAGCGTCTTTTAATTTCTTGGCTGCAGTCCCCATCTGCTGTGATCTTGGAGCCCAGGAAAATAAAATCTGTCACTACCTCCATTTCTTCCCCATCTATCTGCCAGGAATTGAGAGGGCCGGATGCCATGATTTTAGTTTTCTTAATGTTGAGTTTCAAGCCAACTTTTGCACTCTCCTCCTTCACCCGCATCAAGAGACTCTTTAGTTCCTCTTCATTTTCTGCCATTAGAGTGGTATCATCTGCATATCTGAGGTTGTTGATATTTTTTCCATCAATCTTAATTCCAATTTTTGATTCATCTAGCCCCGCCTTTCTCATGATGTGTTCTGCATATAAGTTAAATAGACAGGGTGATAGTATACAACCTTGCCGGACTCCTTTCCCAATTTTGAACCAATCAGTGGTTCTGTGTCCAGTTCTCACTGTTGCTTCTTGACCCGCATACAGGTTTCTGAAGAGACAAATAAGACAAATAAGATGTTTTTCAAACCCTAAAAATGTTGGATTGTGGGGGCAGCTTTCTTTAATCCCATACAAAAAATTCTACATGTTGTATGCAATGCAGTTGTATACAGTACAATACAATGGACATGTTCTATCTATATGTAATGCAAATCTATATGCAGTGCAATATATACAATAGTAATTTGTCTCTTTGGAAAAATAGAAAGTGCTGATGTTTTCCTGGATTTGATAGTCTCGTTGAAAGTTGTATTAAAAAGATTCAAATCCCTATTTTTCTCCTGGCCTTCTTTTTTAGCCTTGCCTATTTTTCTAGGGCAGAAGGAAATAAGAAAAAAAAAATCACTGATGACAGAAGCTTAAGAATATAGCACAGGAGGTTCATAATTTACTGTTTGTCATGCAACAGTCCAGTATCACTGCTATTAAGATTAGTAATATTAAGATAAGTGACAAAATTGCAGTGTTGTATGCTTTTGTTCAGAATGCCACTCATACACAGACCATTCTAGCCATCTATTGTCCTCCCAACCTAATTTTAATAAAAATAATGTAAAAACATTCATGGGCTATTGGTCATGCTGAGCTTTCAGCCTTTCAATCTTTTTATGGTGAGGAAATTGTCTGGGTTATTTTTCTTACCGATTTCTCTATTTCTGCATTCCATAGGATTTCCCAGAGCTTGTTATCTCTTTTTCTTATACATAAATGGAGCCATTCTGACTACATTTGGATCCACATTTCAAAAATAATTGTATTTTACTACAAAGGGCTGTGGATAATGAATTTCTAGAGTGACTAAAAATCTAAGTAGTTTATTTAGAAATCTGTCATGGATTTCTTTTACATAGAAAAGCCATGATCTTCCAAAACGGATTTAGCTAGCCCATTTTCTTCACTAGAAAAAATTATAAAGGTCAGTTCATAAAAATCAGCTTATTTTTAGAACAGCTATATTAAAAGTGGCATAGTAGATGGGCAGTTTACATAAGTCTTATAAATACTCCTAACAGAAATAATAGAAATAAGGTAAATGTGATATGGTTAAGTAAAATGGAATTAGGCAATTGCCAGGAAAATAAAACATTTTAGGGCTATTTTACACCCCATAAAGCTTTTTCGAAATAAATTTATATAAGTTGCAGTATGTCCAAAATCTGTGAAATAGGTGATTCTCAGGAGACAACTTGTGGTTATGTAGCTTATTGTTCTGTTCTTTGAGTTACCAATTGACATCTGACTCCACATGGCAAAAATGGATTTTGCCATGTGGATAGTGTTCTTATATCATTACTAAATCACACTAAATTTCATTGAAAAAATGAAGAATGAGGTTTCCTACTGTTTCTGAATTCTTGGTGGAAAAAAGATATGACTAACTTGGTAAGGAGGATAGAATATTCATAGAATATTCTTCCTCTTATATTCTGTTGCTACCAAATGATTGCTGTAGCATTTGGAAGTTATTTGCTATCAAATTACTTCTGCCTTTATCCATGTTGATTTATGCAACAGCAACTGCCTGACCTATAGCTTATCCAAGCTACAGTAAAGATCATGTGCATCAGCTGCAGTTAAACAGATAAAACTGTCTTACAACTGTGTATTTATAAAGAAAAGCAAGTGATTTATATTATTAATGAGGCTCCTTTAGCAAGAATGCTATGGGTTGTGTTCTTGTCATACCTTGAAGAGTGCAGTCAATTTATAGGACTTTTTCTTTTCTTAAAGCTCCTGAAAAATGTATTTTGGATACATTTTTGAACAGGTGCTTCCTCTATATAGTGAATAGCTTAAATGAGAAACTTGCTTTTTGTCCAGAATTCTTAGCTGAAATCACAGGGTGAACTGACATAGGCATTTATGTATCTATTCATCTGTGCGGCTGCTGATAGGCAATTGCCACAGTTGGGCTGGAGTGGAGATGGAACAGATTTTGGGGATTATGAAGAAGGCTTCAGAAAGGCTTTGGACCTATGTTCTTGGAAGTCATTAATTGTAAAGGTATAAAGTAGAGTACCTAGAGTTCTAGAGAACAGTTTGCACTACAACAGGGGTGTCCAAACTTGGTCCCTTTAAGACTTGTGGACTTCAACTCCCAGAGTCCCTCAGCCAGCAAAGCTGGCTGAGGAACTCTGGGAGTTGAAGTCCACAAATCTTAAAGGGACCAAGTTTGGACACCCCTGCACTACAACCTCTATTATATACTCCCACCCAGTGTTTTTCCTAGTAATGTTAATTAGAAGGAAAACATAAATAGTACAGCTATTACATTTCTTTCTCCTCTTTTTCCCCAACCAAGGCCTACAATTATTGATTTGTGAGAGTCACAATTGTTTCTTCCTGAAATGCAGCCACTTTAGCTAAAAGTTTGATAGGTGTTCAAGGATAGAATTCTGATTGATGTAGGGAAGTGAACCTAGGCAACTGAATTAGATTGCTTTTAAGTCCAATATACAAAGGAATGTAATATTTTTAGATGAGATTGTATATACATGCAGCAATTTGAAGGATGATTTAATCAAAATAATCAAGATGTCAGGGAGCTTGGTAACTGATTTCTCTGCTGCACAAGAAAAACTTATCTGGACATTTTTCAAAATATACTTGGAACTTAAGATAATGATGCATTAGGAGAACAGCATAGAAAGAATCTTAAATGTACAGTATTTTAGTGGAGCAAACAGAGCTGAATTAAGTTCTACTGTACATTGTTTTCATTCTTTAGAGCTTGTAAAGAATATTTTCAGCTATTATGAAAGGTGGGTAACTATCATATATTATATATTTAGGATGTTTTGCCAGACAAAACATGACTTTTATTGATTATCTATGTTTTGTCCTCTTTTGTGCTGATATCGTTGGCTTTTGGGAACAACTAGTTCCTGCTCAGAGCTGTTCCAGGAATCTAGTGCTATAATATTTCCTACACAGTAACTCTGACTATGTCCAGAACTTAATAATAAAAAAGTTTTGAGAATTAATACATATGGATAAAATATATTTTTCTCAGAAATCAAATATTGAACATTTCTAAATTTGAGATGCATGTAGATACTGATTGTACGTCAGTTTTCATTTTCTTCCTAGCATGATTATGGTCCAAATGGAGAATTTTGAGACTAAAGCCCTAAAAGGAAAATTTTCCATCTGGATTTAAAATTGGACTTGGAAGAAATTAAATATAATAAAAGTAAAAGAAAATTGAAGGAAAACATCTTTTGCTAACAAAAGGATTGAGGAACAGGAAGTAATTATCTTTGTGGATTAACAAGTAACATTTTGTTCCCGAAGAACTTGTGAATTGGAGAGAGACATCTGCTGGAGGAAAGAAAGTATTGCATCATTTAGACTAACCAGGGAAAGACAGGAGGATTTGTTTAAACAGCTGCAGCGTGAGCTGCAGCGTGAGCGGAAACAACAAAGACTTCAATTGGAACAGTTTAAAGGAACATTTGAATTGGATATTTTCTGGAAATTTCTCCTTAGTTCTAAATTGCTTCTCTCCTTGATTAGTTTCCAAGAAGCAATGGGTGGAAACTAATCAAGGAGAGAAGCAACTTAGAACTAAGGAGAAATTTCCTGACAGAACAATTAATCAGTGGAACAACTTGCCTGCAGAAGTTGTGAATGCACCAACACTGGAAATGTTTAAGAAAATGTTGGATAACCATTTGTCTGAAATGGTGTAGGGTTCCTGCCTCGGCAGGGGGTTGGACTAGAAGACCTCCAAGGTCCCTTCCAACTCTGTTATTATGTTATGTTATGTTAAGATACAAAATTGAAAAGAAGTAAAAAAGGAAGAAATATATTAAGAGAAATAGTCCAGCAGATAAAATGTGAAAGATAGAATGGTTTATAGGTGAAAATAATTGAAAATGAGATGTAAAATGGAATAAAATTGAAATGTTAGTATATGATGTATCTTAATGAAAGAGAAAAGTAATTATTGTTGAACTGGAAATAAGAATTTAAAGAAAATAAGAGATGGTAGGTTGTATTTATTAAAGGGTTGTAAGGCAAAAATAGAATAAGATGAAAATGTTAATAACTAAAATATATGAGGGGAATTCTGAGAAATAGACTCAATAAATGGGAAATCCGGGGTTGTCTGGACACCATAGCAGAAAATATTGAAATCAAAATGAATATAGCAATAGAGAGAGATAAGGATGAGAGAGGTGGAAGAAAGGGGAAAGGAGAGAGAGAGAAAGAAGAAAGGGAAAGGACAGGAAGAAAGGGAGGGGAAATAAGAGTAGGAGAGAAGGTTAGAGTGGAAGGAAGAATGGAGGAGGGGGAAAGGAAGGGGATGTAGAGAAGGAATAGGAGAGAAGAAAGTAGGAAGGTTAAAAGAAGGAAGGGAGAGAATAAGAAAGGGAAGAAAGATTGCTATAAAATGGAAAAGATGAAATGGAAGAAAGACAACTCCAAACATGTTTGAATACATCGATAAAAATCGAATTAGCTAAAAAACAATAAAAGAGAATATATGTTAGTAAAAATGTAGAAATTTGAACTTGAGGGCAAAAGAAGATGTGGTTTATATAAATGAGCTTAGAAACATTAAGACTGTGATTAAAATATGGTAAAAGAATATTTTGGCAGAAATTGTAACTGAGTAAAATGTATTTGGATATATTAAGTTAAGGTGTATAAGATATGGTATGGCCAATACTCTGTTCATAAACAATGTGTGTGTGTGGAGGGGATCAATAAAATTTGATTAAAAAAAAAAATTAAAAAAATGACATATAAGCATGCACATAAGCATGCTATTTTTATGGCACAAAAGGATTTTTAAAACTTGTGATAGTAATTAGAGCAAAAATGAACAAGGATTAAAAGGGGCAGAATGTGTGAAAAGGGGATTCAGTGATGGAGCTCTTGCTCTCTATGCCAGAGATTTCGGCTTTCCAGTATTGGTTTTCCAGTTAAGGCTGGACCCTATCTAACAAAATGAAATTCAATGTAGAGAAAAGTCAAGTCTTACACTTAGGCAAGAAAAACCAAAAATACAGATATAAACTGGGGGGAACCAGGCTTAATAGCAGTAACTGTGAGAGGGATCTTGGAGTCTTAGTGGATAACCAGTTAAATATGAGCCACCAGTGTGCGGTGGCAGCCAAACAAGCCAATGCAATCCTAAATTGTATTAACAATCAAGATCAAGTGAGGTACTAATACCACTCTATAAAGCCCTAGTAAGACCACACCTAGAATACTGCATCCAGTTTTGGTCACCACGCTATAAAAAAGATGTTGAGACTCTAGAAAAAGTTCAGAAAGAGCAACCAGGGTGATTAAGGGACTGGAGACTAAAACATATGAAGACCAGTTAGAGGAACTAGCCATGGCTAGTCTATTGAAGAGAAGGACCAGGGGAGACATGATAGCAATGTTCCAATATTTGAGGGATTGCCAGAGAGAGGAAGGGATCAAGCTATTTTCCAAGGCACCTGACGGCCAGACAAGGAATAATGGATGGAAACTGATCAAGGAGAGATTCAACCTAGAAGTAAGGAGAAATTTTCTGACAGTGAGAGCCATCAACCAGTGGAACAGCTTGCCTTCGGAAATTGTGCGAGTTTCATCACTGGAGGCTTTCAAGAAGAGATTGGACTGCCATTTATCAGAAATGGTGGCTTGGGTGGGGGGTTGGACTAGATGACTTACAAGGTCCCTTCCAACTCTGTTAATCTGTAACCCACTACTGAAATCCTATCAGCAGAAAAGATTTTAATGATTTATGGTGACAAGTAGATTCCATCATGCTAATGTGTATCATCCCATTAGAAAAAATATGTCTAGTAATGTGTAATTCTAAGTCAACAATTTGTATTCATATTCTTCTGTAAATAAGAAATACTGTGGGGAAATTGGCATCTTAGAAACTGACTGGCACTTGATCCCTGTGTCTCTGTCTTATAAAGAGAAGTACATGACTACACCCTCTATTTTCCGAGTAGAAAGTAGGATATGGTTCACTTGCTGCAAATAAGCAATAATTGGATCACATGGGTGAGAGCTGGTGGCATTCTAGTGAATTGGTAAAAGCCTTGATTCGTGTTTTCAAGGAGTAGCTGCAATTCAGTAATGAACCCCCTCTTAACTGATAAAATGTTCCCAGTTCAATCCGAGCAATCTTCAGAACTCTTTAGATCTCAGCTTCTATGTCTCAGTGTGCCAGCAGATGCAGTCGGCTATTGTCCAGTATTGGGCCAGTATTACCCAACCTTGGCAAATGTAAGATTTGTGGACTTCAATTCCCAGGATTCCCCAGCTAACAGAGTTAAAGGCCATATATTTTAAAGTTGTTAAGGTCAAGAAACAGTGGCTTGGACTCTTAATTCCACCATTCCTGCCTGTGACTAATGGAAACTGAAGGCAAAGTTTCAAGAAGGCACCACTTTTCCCATCTGTTCTGACCCAGCTCCCCTCTGTCAGACAAACCCACTGTATTTAAATCAATGATTCTTTTATTAGGAGTGCCAGCAGCCCCAGCAAAAAGTTTCTCTCTCAATGTAAGCTAACCAGTCAGCAGGGAGCTGAATAGTTATCTGCCACATCTATTCATCTTTGGCCCCTGCCTTTTATCCCCAGAGCTAGGGTGGGTTTTCGCTAGCAGCGGTGGCTCTTCCATCCCAAGGATTGGCTCACAGTTTTTCACTGCTCTCCTCTCCTCTGCCTTCTGCACATCCGCGCGTCAGGCACTGGACCCAGCTGTTCCTCCTCTTCCTCATCAGCCACCTCCAGACCTGGGGACTGTTGACTCTCCATCTGAGGGCTGACGGATGACCTAGACTCCACCTCTGGAGCTTGACAGCTCCATTCCCTCTTCCCCCTCAGAGCTCTCAGGTTGCCTTGATGCTGACCCTGACTCCCACACCACCTCCTCATCTGATTTGGCTGCTGGAGCGGCTGACACCATCTTTATTGGAAGGAAGCTCACAGTATTCCAAAATGTATAGGAAAAGGTCATCTATGCCAGATCTGAAGAAAAGCACATAATTAGGACTTTCCAACTACCACGTAAATCTCTGAAAAGCAGTCCATTACAGAGACAAAGTCTAAAGATTGCTCTTGTGATATGGAAAATATCTCTGCCCATATATGTCCATGTGTTCTCACCAAACATGCCAATCTATATAGCAATAGCATTTACATATTGCTTCATAGGGCCTTGTAATCCCTCTCTAAGTGGTTTATAGAATCAGCATATTGCCCCCAACAATTTTACTGACCTCGGAAGGATGGGCAGCAAAGGTAACCTGCAATATTGCATTCTAACCACTGTGCTAACACGGCTCTTAAATATACATATACATATACATATACATATACATATACATATACATATACATATACATATACTAGCAGTTAAAAACCCCACTAGCAGTTAAAAGAAAGAAACAGTTGCGATCACACATTGCTCCCAGAAGCACGAAGCTGAAGCCTGAAGATGACGAATGAGACTTTGTCGAAACGTCGCCAAGACACTTCCAATTTTACACGGAAGAAAACCCGAACAACCAAAGACCTACATATACATATACATATACATATATATACATATACATACATACATACATACATACATACATACATACATACATACATACATATATATATATACATACATATATACATATACATACACATACATATACATATACACACACACACACATACATACAGACACATAGTATACACAGTATAGACACACATACAACATACATTCATACAGTGTACATAGACACATACAGATTTACATTAGGCATAATTTACAGAATTATGAATATTTACTTATTTAATTTATGTTGATCTTTATGACACCAATTCTACATGGAAATATGGAATTTTTTCACATTTGGCTTTGATAAGCGTAGAGAAGAGTTTGTTATTTTTCTTGAAATATGTATTAATGTAAACATAATTCTCTGGATTATAAAAATAATATAAACATTAATAGCATTATTTTAAAACCAAAAAATGCATTCATTAACCAGTAAGGAAAGAAAAGTATGTAACTCATCCTAACCCTTTAATATTCTTTCTATGTATTTTATTGAGCAATGGGTAGTTTTACTGATTAACTAGGAGAATATGTGGTTTAATTACATGGCAGAATACAGAATATTGAAATTGATTCTACTTTTAGAATTTTATTTCCAGTTTGTGTAGTGTGTTCCAGAGTTTCACTATATGTCTTAGCATGTTTATTTGAGCTACCAAATTGGCCATATCTCTGCCATTCCATTAACAGCACAAAGAATTAAACTCAGAAAACTGATAAATATTTTGAAAATTACCTGGCTATGATTCTGGTGGACCAGCTACAATTTTAAAGCTAAACATACATGAATTGTAAAATGATCCCCTCCCAGCAAAACATCCAAATAAAATTACTGTATCATATTCTAATATGAGTCTTTACCAAACTGGCATTCTCTAGATGTATCAAACTACATTAACT
This sequence comes from Ahaetulla prasina, assembly GCF_028640845.1. NCBI lineage: Eukaryota > Metazoa > Chordata > Lepidosauria > Squamata > Colubridae > Ahaetulla > Ahaetulla prasina. The sequence goes on along the minus strand of NC_080543.1, from coordinate 26,906,310 downwards.
TTACACCAAAAGTAGTCCAGACATCTGGAAAACATTAGCCTGGAGAAAGCTGGTATAAGACACATCAGTCTCTCAGCAATCCAGAGATCTATTTAAAATCCATACTGATTTATCCAACATATGTTCTTCTATATCAGCTCTAGGCTCTATAACTGCCTGTTTAGTTAGCAGAGTTAACATTGCAATATACTTGTGAGACCAGAAAAATGGTCGATTTGCTGGAGAAAGAATCTCAACTGATATAAATATTTGCTATAACCATGCACAGTTCTGCTTTTTCTCCTAAAATACAAGCTTTTAATATTCAGAGCTATTCTGTTCTGGAATAATCCCAAGGAATATATTATCTTTATACGTGAACATTTATAGTGATAAAATAATGTGATATTGTGAGAAACGCTGATGTGCTATCAACAGCCATTTTACCATTTGTAATTACTATAATACAACTTTATAATACCTTGGTAAGGCCACACTTGGAATACTGCATCCCGTTTTGGTCACCATGATGTAAAAAAGATGTGGAGACTCTAGAAAGAGTGCAGAGAAGAGCAACAAAGATGATTAGGGGACTGGAGGCTAAAACATATAAAGAGCAGTTGCTGGAATTGTGTACGTCTAGTTTAATGAAAAGAAGGACTAGGGGAGACATGATAGCAATGTTCCAATATCTCAGGGGTTGCCACAAAGATGAGGGAGTCAAGCTATTCTCCAAAGCACCTGATGGCAGGACAAGAAGCAATGGATGGAAACTAATCAAGGAGAGAAGCAACCTAGAACTAAGAAGAAATTTCCTGACAGTTAGAACAATTAACCAGTGGAACAACTTGCCTCCAGAAGTTATGAATTCTCCAACACTGGACATTTTTAAGAAGAGATTGGACAACAATTTGTCTGAAATGGTATAGGGTTTCCTGCCTAAGCAGGGGGTTGGACTAGAAGACCTCCAAAGTCCCTTCCAACTCTGCTGTTTAATTCGATTCTATATTCTGTGCTGTTTTACTAAAGATTATAGACTGGGAGTATCCAATGCAAAGAAATTTCCTGTTGGCATTACCACTAAGACCTTCCTTTCTTCTGTAAAGCTCACAGGAGAGTTATTCTTCTCTAGAATGCATCTAGAAAATGTTGTGTCTTTCAATATCAGAGTTTAGATAGTAGCATTGTATTGCTGCAGGAAAACGTTGACGTTAGATTTGTCCCTCCACAGACAAAGACATTTTCTGTGACAACATCTTCAGATTTTAGGATTTATTTTTAAAATTTGAATTTATATCCCGCCCTTCTCCGAAGACTCAGGGCGGCTTACATTGTGTAAGGCAGTAGTCTCATCCATTTGTATATTATATACAAAGTCAACTTGTATTGCCCCCCCAACAATCTGGGTCCTCATTTTACCTACCTTATAAAGGATGGAAGGCTGAGTCAACCTTGGGCCTGGTGGGACTCGAACCTGCAGTAATTGTAATTGCAGGCAGCTGTGTTAATAACAGACTGCATTAGCCTGTTGAGCCACAAGAGGCCCTTATGATTTATGTTATAGCTTTCTTAGCAATGATCTCATCTTACTCTTTCATTTCAATCAACCAAAAAAAGTGTCATGTATAATTAATGCTCTGTTTATTATTACAATTTACAGGCAGGAATGGTATTGAGATGCGGACACTTCTGGATCGGTTTATTGCTCGTGCCCACAGCGTGCCTTGTTAAAGATGTGGCATGGAGAGCGTACGTTATTATTTACATTCTTTTGAAAAATGTTATTTGCTTAAACTTAACAATATTTCAGGTTAGTCCTACATCTTAATCTGAGTCCTAAATCACTTAGATGAGTACACAGCGCTGATTAACACTGTGTACTCATGCAAATATGCAGCCATTTATTTTCCTAGACAACCTTCCATTTCCTCATCTATGAAAGTACATAAAGCAATGCTTTTTAAATGAATATAGAAGTCAAATTGCACATAGGATGGTATTGAATTATGAATATTTAATGCAAAATTTTATGATTTTCCAAATGAAAATCCTTGTTGGTGTCTAACTGTTCCCTGCCCTTTTGCTATTGTTTCATCTTAAATGAACAGATATATATCTATATAAATAAAGTATTACATATTTCAGCTGTTGCAGTGACATGGAGTAGTGGCACATAAGACTTTAAATCTGTAGCTTGGATTCATATCATGTAACCTTCAACAGGAGACAATCCAATTAACATCGTTCTTCTATAGGAAAACAAAATCTGCATCAGAAGATTGATGTTCTTAACTATCTAAAAAGTAGAAGGTGGCTAAGAAGTTTATTTCATCTTCTTCTAACTTTTAAATGACCCAGTACCTATAGTAGGTCTTGCAAATTGGAGGCCTTTTTTACACTTATTGAACGGCCATGCAATCATGTGCATTTTTCAGAAGCTAAATGTCTATGGAGATTCTCAGTCATCCAGGTCATAGTTATCCCAAAGGTGCTTTTTTCAAGAGGCAACTGGCCTTTCTTCTTTTTCTTTGAAGATTCTTCTTCAGCTCTGAGTGGATGGTGGGGAATGAAAGGATTTATACTTTTTGCAGACAGCTGGTCATTTGCATTTTTTTAGAGTCGGTGGCTTCAATCCTTCCATTCCCCACCATCCAGTCAGAGCCGAAGAAGCTTCTCGGATGAGATGCAAAACGTCTTCAAAGAAAAACAAGAAAGTCCAATTGTCTCTTGAAAAAGCATCTTTGGGGTCAAAGGAAGAAACTGATTGCAAAAGCTCATTCTGACAGGATTTTAAAAAAATAGTTATAAAAAAAACCCAACCAAACAAACAAACTGGAAGAGATCTATTTGCAGTTTAATTTTTATCTCTCTGTCATGCCAATTATATCAAGTATATCTGCAGGAGGGGGGGTTAACTTAAAAAAAAGTTGTTAGAAAAATATTCTGGACAAAATATCTATCCCCAGAAGAAACACATAAACACCATCTTTTCCCTCTCATCTTTATTAAGATGATATTACGCTTTTGAAAATATAAAGAAAAAGAATAATCATATTTCACTGGCAAAGTTTCAGTCATATTCACTGACTGTGTAAAAGAAATATGTATTGTATGGGTGAGACTGTATTGCATTGTTTTTATACTGTAAAATATTTCGATGACCTATTCTAGGGGTGTCAAACTGGCAGTCTGCAGGCTAGATGCATTACATCAGTGGTTCTTAACCTTTATAGTGCTGCGACCCCTTTAATACAATTCCCCACGATGTGGCAACCCCAACCGTAAAATTATTTTTTTTTAGGCAGCGATCTCAGCGCACCCCAGCAGCCGCAGAAGGGGGGAAAAAACGGCAAACTGTTTTTTTGAATTTATTGCGCCTGAAGCCATATTGGCTAGCGATCTGAACTGCTTGCGATTGTCTTGAGGACGGAGGCATTAAAGCGGAGACTCCTCCCCTATTAAGTTTATCACGCCTGAAGCCAGATTAGGCTAGTGATTGGGAGTGATTGCAGATGGCTTGAGAGGGAGACATCAGAGCAAAGATTTCTCTCTTTTTTAATTCAACGCGCCTGAAGCCGAATTCGCGATTCTTTGACTCGCAAGTATACTTCCCATATTTCCGATGGTCTTAGGCAACCCCTAGCAAATCGTCATTCGACCCCCAACGGGGTCGCGACCCACAGGTTGAGAACCGCTGCATTACATGCAGGCCACATCCACCCCAGCTCCACAAAGGGGAAAATCGTTGTGATACATCACATGATGGCAGCATGACAGCGCGAGTTTGACACCCATGACCTATACATCCATGATAGTATCAAAATCTAAAGTAGGCTTTGCAGCCACTGCAAAAATACTATTATTTTTTGCTGTTGCCCTCAAAGTAAAAGGAAATCATTCAATTAAATGTGAGAAAATGAAGTGGAATATCAAGATCTCTCTCTATCTCTCTTTCTCACTCCATCTCCCTCTCTCTTGTACTACTCTATCTGGGCTCCAAAACACTGAGCACAAGTAAATGAAAACAAGGAAGTACAGAGACTGTTTTGCTATCTTCTAGAGGATTTCTAGATTTTTCACTGTAGATACACTATCTGAATATATAGTATGTGTCTGTATATACCTGTGTCAGTGGATGTGTGTGAGTACGATATGTGCCCATTATATGCTTAATTTAGTCAACCACTAATTTGAACAAATCTCTCACTAATGTATCTGGTGGCACACTGTCATTCTAACTGGAGCAAATATTACTAAATTTGATTCTCAAAAATATGCATTTGAGATTTCTAAAAATGTTTAATTGCCTGGATAATATGATATTCATTCAGCTTCCAAATTCCAGACTGTCCTATGTAACAACAAACTGTACGTTATCTAAAGAACTGACAAGCAGAGCACATAGCTAATATCTTACTATGGTCTTATTTCAAATTGAATAATATGGCTGCTGAAACCCAGGGTCTTTCATCAGTAAATCAATTGGAGAGAGGGGAGAAAAGAATAAGAGATGTTCCTCTATTTTTCCTACTTATATCAGTCCTATACACATCATCAATAAAATTGCAATGCATATCAGTCTGAATTCAAGATTGGAATCCCTAATCACTCTTTTGAATGACAAGCAGAGGAACTGGAGTTGGGAGTGCAGCCCTTCTATCCTAATTAATCTATAAATTCAATCATTGTGTCTCTTTTTATCACCTCTGTATGAAGGCATTGTTTTGCAGTGGTTGTCCTCCTTCCTCTAGATACAGTTTCAGTTAGTGAGTTGGGTTTTTGAACTCTATGACCCTACATTATAAAATACCCCAGGGCTATATTTTCTCACTTCTACTTAGCAGTTACATAAACCAATGGAAGGGATTATCTGCCAGCTTGGCACATAATATCAATTGTATGTGGATAATGTTTTGGTGTATATTCTGGTCCTAAGCCAAATGATGCTGTTGAGATGTCATTCCAGGGACTGAATGGATTTCTCTGTGGAGGAACAGACTCGATCTCAGCAAGATGGAGTAGTTCTGATTTGAAAGCTGAGACCAGTGATAGCTCTTCTTTGATTTTGGATAGTGTTGTGTTCTTTCAAATTAAACTGTTTCACAACTTGTAGCTCATCCTGGGTTCATAGCTCTTAGTCAAGGAGCAAGTGATTAAAAGATTTTTGCACAACTCCTATAGAGTACTTCAATGGAATCAATTTTGGGACCAAGAAGTGCTACCCATGCCTTCGGCCATGCCTCATTTGGCCTATGATACTCTATGTGGGTCCACCCTTGAAGATCATCCAGAAAGTACAATTGATCCATAACATAATGGCTCATGGAATTTAAAAGTACTTCTCAGTTTCCCTGGAGAAAAATCAAAACTATAAGAGCTGCACTAGTTGCCAGTTTCTGGGTGTAATTTCTGGGTGTAATTTAAGATGCTGGGTGTTATTTTTAAAGCACTACATAGCTCAAGATGTCCATCTCCCAGCAGACTCTATCTTGTCAAATACATTGTAGCAAAGATGGCATCCTTCAAGTCCCATCTTTGAACTTTGAGAGTTATCTTCATGAGCCATGACGATGCATTCATCCAATAGGACATTTAAAATGAATGAAAAACTGAACTTTCTTTAAGTGTGCTTCTAAGAATTATTAGATTTTTGAAATTACTTTTTGTGTGTTAGAGTAGACCACATAAAGGATGGAACAGATTACTATTTTATTTGTATGAATATTTCTTATATTTCTGTACATTTATGGCTCCAACGCTCAAGGCTAAGTCAACCACATATGTATTCTTGAAAAGATATTCCTCTTTTTTGGCTGAAATTCAGCTGTGCTTAGCATCATCTGAAAGATCCAAGACAACGCACAGCCCACTGGCCAGCCTGGCCATTCCTGCTGTCTGACCTTGAACAGGAAACCTGACTCTCATGTAGTCAATGAAAGTTGATGTGTTAGTTTCTTTGTTTTGTGTCTTTCTCCTACAATGCAGGGCCAAGCATTCTTACCGTAAAACTTTGCTGGAGCAGGTTCAAGAGTTGGAAGCTAAATCCAAAGAACTGAGGAAATCTATGCTGCGTGATAGCAATGGAAAGAGGTGGGATCAATTCCATCTTAACTGGAAGCATGCCAGATCCATTTTTTTCCCCTCCTTCTGCCTCTTCATTATTTTTGCCATGCATTGCAATCTAACCTTAAGAAGAGCAATGTTATTCATTTACATTTTTTTTTTCAAAAAGCTTCCATCTTTCACTGCTCCATCCCTTATCTGTTGATACAGGAGGCCAAATGCAAGGCTCCATATGTAGTTTTTTGCATGAATAGCTTGTAATATTTTTGTTAGATGTGCTGCCAATCTGAAGTTTTATTTCAACTTGCTTCTTTTTTAAAAAAAAAAAGTTGGTTTGGCTCGTTATGTTGTGGTTCTCAACAAAAATATATTAAGACCATATTAAAAATCGGGGATAAAGAAGAGCAGATCTGTCTTTTCAGGAACATTTTACTGCTACCACCTCACTTAAAATGAATCGGATTTATTGAAGAAAGCCAGAGACTTTATTACTGGATAACTGAGAACATTGCATTAGTATTTGAGCTCTAATTTATGGATAGGAAAGTATCAACACTCGTTCAAAATCTCCAGGATCTGAAAAGCTATTTTAATCTTATTCAGAGATTTGACAACACAAATTGCTTTTCAGGCTTAGTAGAAAACAGTTTAGAGACAAGAGTGGCTGTTGCTGAAACAAAAGTCAAAAGTTTAGTTGACTTAAGTTGACAGTCACCTAAGTTTTGAATTCAAAATAACCTCTGAATATATTAAAATAAATTGATTTATTTTGTCCCACTGACGGTTTCAGATATTACCCGACAGAACATAGGCTTGTACAACATATTATTTAAGCATACCAGTGTCCTTTTCAGTAGTATAAGAATTATTTCCATACTTTAGACCATGATACGCCAGCTTACGCTATCTTTCAGCATGTACACATTTCACTTTTAAACTAGTAACAGAGTTCTCCTTTGGATAATAACTTAAAGTGCTTCTGAATTGTCACTTGATCCTCTGGAAACTAGAGCCAATGCATATGCTATGTGGGGATTTTTATTTTTTTTTATCTGATGTGAAAGACGCTGAAGAGAGTTTTGTGCAGCTCACCCCCTCCCTGCACCCCTTCTTTGAGCTTCAGAGGGTTTCAGTTAGCCCTTTTTATAAAGCAAATGGGAAAGTGTCACAAGTTCAGAAAGGTTTTGTAACTCATACTTGTGTTCTTCAAACAATATGGCTCTGTGTGATGTGTGGGAGGAACTTTCACAATAATTAAGTGTGATTCTAACAAACTCCCTCAAATACCAATGCAAGTAGAAGGAGGCTTTGGAGAGAAATTTCGGCCTTGCAAGGTTGCAAGGATCAGTCTTGGGCGAGGCTCATGTATTTCTGGTAAAGTAATTGCCACATGGTGACTGCTGCTGAAGCAGGTGGACAAATAAATCTATAATTCCATTTGATTCAATAGTGCTGTGAAATCACAGGACTTTTGCTAAAATAAATGAAAGATTCCAAGATCTAGGTTGTGTGGGTTTTTGTTTTTTTTTTTACTCAATTGTGTAATGTCACTTAAGCAATCTAATTGCTTAGATTTATGTCATTGGTGGAAGAGAGTCACAGTCCTAAAATAGTCAAAATGAGTCTGGTGTCACCTTTTCAAACACCTGTTAGGCTTTATTAAAAGCCGTAAGCTTTTGTGAAGTCGAGTTCATGTCATAAGATGTGTGGGGTAGATTTATGTACTTGCCTAGATCTGCCTTCCTCAACCTGATGATCTCTAGTTATAAATTGGAATAGAGTTTCTATATACACGTGTGTGTGTGTGTGTGTGTGTGTGTGTGTATAGGTCTTGGATATTCGGGTCTTTTCCCCTGTAAGGTTGAAAGTATCTTGCCGACGTTTCAACGAGGTTTCACTCATCATCTTCAGGTTGGTGCTTTCGGCTTTGTGCTTGTGCAGCAAAGCTTATTCTATTCTATTAAATAGATTATATATATATCACACTTGGCCAATTAAAAAATTCTATATATATATGTTTTCTGAGGTTTTCACGGGTGTTTGTATGTAGGTCTTTGGTTATTCGGGTTTTCTCCCGCGTAAAATTGGAAGTGTCTTCTTCCAATTTTACGTGGGAGAAAACCCGAATAACCAAAGACCTACATATATATATACGAAGTCTCATTCGTCAACGAAGTCTCATTCGTCAACGAAGTCTCATTCGTCACATACATTGGACAAACCAACAGAAGAATAAGTGCAGAAGTTCAGAAGAATATATATATATATATTCATTCATTCTATTTAATAGAATAGAACAGAATTTTTTTATTGGCCAAGTATGATTGGGCACACAAGGAATTTGTCTAATACATCAGAGACATCCATCCCCTTGTCCACCATTTGAAGAAAGCTGGCCTAGCCAGGGTCTCTAACCTTGGCAACTTTAAGACTTGTGTTCTTCAACTCCCAGAGGAAAGCTGGCTGAGGAATTCTTGGAGTTGAAGTCCACAAGTCTTAAAGTTGCCAAGGTTGGAGACCCCTGGCCTAGGCAATCATTTCTAAACTAAAAGAATGGACTTCTTTCTCTCTTTGTTTGTCCTGAAATGCCTCTTTGTGTTTCTGGACACTTTGTACATTTTTTAAGCTGTGCATTTATCCCATCAATATTAGGACATTGCCTGGTTGATTTTTGCAATCCCATTGATTATAGGGTAGTTGCAGTTATGACTTATAAGAATTTATTTTGTTCCAAACATAACCATTATACTTCAAAAACAGAAGTCAGGATCTAAGACAGCAGCTTTGTGTATTTGGATCCAGCCTCTAATCCTTCCGATGTTATGCAAATGACCCCCCTTTTTTTTTTTAAAGCTGAAATCCTTCTGATTATCAGCTGTTAAAGAAAGGGAGTGAAGACTAATTTGAGTTCTCTTTGCTCCCTCTGCGCCAGCTCTTTAAAAACAGACCTGCATTTTGGGTTCCAGCTGTTCCACGTGCTCTTTGGGGATCATAGTCTTAGTTTATCAAACACTCTGATCATCATCACCTGGATGGTTGTGTGTGCATCTGGAAATGTGCTCAACTGTTGTGTATAAACATGTCTGTGGCTGCAATTGGCTTTCCTCTGTCTTGTTGACTTACTGTTTTGGCATACTATAAATTGCACTGCTATGTTCTGCATTCCGAGAGAGTGTGCTTTCCTGGCCATTTGTTTTATTATGTTCCCTTTCCAATCTCTTTCGTCTGTATTCCCCCTTTTTTTAAGCTGAAATCCTTCTGATTATCAGCTGTTAAAGAAAGGGAGTGAAGACTAATTTGAGTTCTCTTTGCTCCCTCTGCGCCAGCTCTTTAAAAACAGACCTGCATTTTGGGTTCCAGCTGTTCCACGTGCTCTTTGGGGATCATAGTCTTAGTTTATCAAACACTCTGATCATCATCACCTGGATGGTTGTGTGTGCATCTGGAAATGTGCTCAACTGTTGTGTATAAACATGTCTGTGGCTGCAATTGGCTTTCCTCTGTCTTGTTGACTTACTGTTTTGGCATACTATAAATTGCACTGCTATGTTCTGCATTCCGAGAGAGTGTGCTTTCCTGGCCATTTGTTTTATTATGTTCCCTTTCCAATCTCTTTCGTCTGTATTCCCCCTTTTTTTTAATTGGCTCCCCTCATTTTCAGTAGGCTTGTAAGCAGACAATATAAGGAATCCCTGCCAGCCCTTTGGCCCATTCCTCTCTCCCCCCAAGGACTCCCCCTCCTCCCTTCCTCCACTCTGCATTTGTTTTTTCTCCTCCTTAATTGCACCCAGGTTTCCTGGGTGGTCCATCTGCAAACTAGATAATGGCGGAGTATCTCAGCCTTCCTGAAGTTGATGTGTCATGCTTTTGATGAGGCCTCTTGAGTGCCTTCTAAGAACCATTCTGTCTCTCTCTTTTTTTTCCCTTGTTGTGTCCTGGCTCTTTCACACCTGCTTGTCTTTCAGAAATCAGGCATTTGGAAAAGCAGTGCAGTGGGAATTTTCTAATAGTGCAATCTAAGGATAGATTGGGATACATTTTTTTAAAAAAAATGAGTTTCCACTCACCTCTGTTTGAGGCCCCTGCTGGGTTTTGGTTATTGTTTTGATTTAGCATGAAATCATCCAAGAAGGTGTATCTAATGATGGCCAAAAACTTCGGAAACTTTAAAATGTCAAAAGTGTAACATTATGTTGTTTATATGTATATAATAATTTTCTTGTAATTTTAGAAGTAAGGGCTGTAATTTAGATAGAAATACAATAATGAAGTATTTTACCATGATGGGAAAGGCTAAGATTTGGCGAGTTGTTAGTCACCTGCTCTGTTTGGCCTCTAAGGATTACCTGTTGGTGGGCTGCTTCAAAGTCCTTGTCTCCATTGTGGTGTGGGTGTTTTTAATCTTTAATCTGGCTTTAGATTCTACAGCCTTCAAATAAAGATTTGTCCATTAACAGCCCTTCAACTGTTCTCTGTAAAGTAAGAAAAATTACATGAAATTACAGTTGATCTACTTATCAAAAATTGAGTTTTGGCATTTGTAGGTGTACAGCTACATCTCCTCCCAATTTCTTCAGTATATAAATGTCATTTCTACAGGGAGTCATTCTTACAGAATATTCCACCAAGAGGTCTCTTCCTACCCCTGTGCCCCAAAATCTGGATTATAAACAGACTATCATCAGGATCTGGTTTTCTAGTTCCATGCTTTTTCTTTTCTTAAAATATAGTCTCTTTCATTTAAAAATACCAGAAAATACGATATCCCATTCAAAGATCTATAGAAATAACTTGCAGTGCCAAAATCCCATCTAAATCAATTGGATCCTGACTCTCAGTGTGGAAAACTCTGTTGCACAGGAGATGTCAGTATCAAAGAGGAGTCCTACCAATGCCTGCTACTAGATATTTCTGGAAGTACTGAGAAGTGCTTGATTGATTTGGTTGATTTTCTGAGGTAGATTTAAATTGGCTGTTCTGGTGTCACCAAATGACATTATGTTTTAAAGATGGATATGTGGCAGAGGTGGGTTTCCGCAGGTTCTGATCAGTTCTGGAGAACCGGTAGCGGAAATTTTGAGTAGTTCAGAGAACCGGTAGTAAAAAATCTGACTGGCCCTGTCTCCATCTATTCTCTGCCTCCCAAGTCCCAGCTGAGTGGGAGGGAATGGGGATTTTGCAGTAACCTTCTCCTAGATTGGGGAATGAATGGAGATTTTACAGTATCCTTCTCATGCCACGTCCACCAAGCCACGCCCACCAAGCCACAACCACAGAATTGGTAGTAAAAAAGTTTGAAACCCACCACTGATGTGTGGTGATAAGATTCATGATCATAATACCTCACTATGGTATAGTATAGAATTTTAAATACAAGATTAGTAGTTATTGTGTAAAACTATAAAGATGTTTTATTTAAGCAACTCTCCAGCCATGTTTAGAAATGACCTGCTCAATAAAAAACATCTTCGAAAAAATTGCTCATAATTTCTCATTATCATGAATTAACTCAAACCACAACTGAAGTTTTCTCCTAATGAGAGTGAGTGAGCACCCTTCCCCTAAACATGGGATTAGCTTCAGCATTGTTAGTCCTCCATAAACAAGTTGAGATGGAGCTTTTCAAAAGTTTTTTTTAATTACTTGAGAAGATGACAGTGTTTTTATTGCTCTGATTAAGTTGTTGGTTTTAATGTATTATATTTATTATACCCTGCATGTTTTATTTCTATGTTTATAATTATGCTTTCTTTACACTGCCAAGAGTTTTGTGATTGTGGTGGTCTAGAAAACTAATAACTAAATAAATAATGCAGGAATGTAGATTTAAAAATAAAGATTGTAAAGTTATGCAGAGTTAAGGCAGCTGTGTAAGCATGCATTTTTTTAAAAAAATAGCCTTAAAAAAACACCTATGGATTTTCGTGCTTAGCAATTCCCGTTGCCCATTTCAACTTGAGATCAAAAGAGAAAGTGAGGGAAAAACAAGTTCTATCATTTTAAAATCATTCCCATTGATAGGAATTACAATATACATCACTGAGTAGCATATGGAAACCATGGTCATCAAAGCAACCATTGTAATAATAATAATAATAATAATATTTTAATTTGTATACCGCCCTTCTCCCGAAGGACTCAGGGCGGTGAACAGGCAGATAAAATATAAATACACACAATAATTTAAAAACAACCCTTAAAAAACTAATTTGAATGCCCAAAACGTTAAAAAACATACTCCCCTGTAAAATAACACAATTTTAAAAACCCATCCAATAAAAATAAAAATCAGGCTAGTCCAGCCATATGAAATAAATAAGTTTTAAGTTCGCGGCGAAAGGTCCTAAGGTCAGGTAATTGTCGAAGTCCGAGGGGAAGTTCGTTCCACAGGGTGAGCTCCCACAGAAGGCCCTCCCCTGGGGGCCAGTCGACACTGTTTGGCTGACGGCACCCTGAGAGTCCCTCTCTGTGGGAGCGCATCGGACGATGGGAGATAGAAGCCGGCAGTAGGCGGTCCCGTAGATAGCCGGTCCTAAGCCATGGGCGCTTTAAAGGTGGTAACCAATACCTTGAAGCGCACCGGAAAACAACAGGTAGCCAGTGCAGTCTGCGCAGGATAGGTGTTATGTGGGAGCTCGAGACGCTCCCTCAATAACCAGCGCAGCCGCATTCTGAACTAGCTGAAGTCTCGAGTGCTCTTCAAGGGAGCCCCATGTAGAGAGCATTGCAGTAGTCCAGGCGAGAGGTAACAAGGGCATGAGTGACTGTGCATAAGGCATCCCGGTCCAGGAAGGGCGCAACTGGCGGATCAGGCGAACCTGATAAAATGCTCTCCTGGAGACGGTCGCCAAATGGTCTTCAAAGGACAACCGCCATCCAGGAGCACGCCCAAGTTACGTACCTTCTCCATCGGGTCAATGATTCACCCCGACAGACAGCCGCATCTGCAGCTGACTGTACCGAGGTGCCGCATCCACAGCCACTCCGTCTTGGAGGGATTAAGTTTGAGCCTGTTCCTCCCCATCCAGACCCGTACGGCTTCCAGACACCGGGACAACACTTCGACAGCTTCACTGGGGTGGCCCGGGGTGGAAAAGTACAGCTGGGTGTCATCAGCGTACAGTTGGTATCTCACCCCAAAGCCACTGATGATCTCACCCAGCGGCTTCATATAGATGTTGAACAGGAGGGGTGAGAGAATCGACCCTGCGGCACCCCACACATGAGGCACCTTGGAGTCGATCTCTGCCCCCCTGTCAACACCGTCTGCGTCCGATCAGAGAGGTAGGAGGAGAACCACCGATAAACGGTGCCTCCCACTCCCAACCCCTCCAACCGGCGCAGCAGGATACCATGGTCGATGGTATCAAAAGCCGCTGAGAGGTCTAATAGGACCAGGGCAGAGGAGTAACCCCTATCCCTGGCCCTCCAGAGATCATCCACCAGCGACCAAAGCTGTCTCCGTGCTGTATCCGGGCGGAAGCCGGACTGGAACGGGTCTAGATAGACAGCTTCATCCAGGTACTGGGGTAGCTGACATGCCACCACACTCTACAACCTTCGCCGTAGCGAAGATTGGAGACTGGCCGGTAGTTCCTAAAACAGCTGGGTCCAGGAAGGCTTCTTGAGGAGGGTCTCACCACAGCCTCTTTCAAGGCCGCGGAAAGACCCCTCCCGCAGAGAAGCATTTGTAATCCCTGAGCCAGCCTCGTGTCACCTCCTGAGTAGCCAGTACTAACCAGGAGGCACGGATCCAGTAAACATGTGGTGGCGTTCAGCCTGCCCAGCAACCTGTCCATGTCCTCGGAGTCACAGGATCAAAGTCATCCCAAACCACCTCAACAAGACGGGCCTCGAACCCTCGCCTGGATCTACCCAATTTTGATCCAATCCGTCCCGAAGCTGAACGATTTTGTTGTATAGATAACCGTTAAACTCCTCGGCACGCCTTGTAGGGGTCCTCCGCCTCCTGTTGGAGGAGCGAGCGGTCACCCAAACAGGGCGGCCGGGCGGTTATCTGCCGACGCAATGAGGGAGGAAACGTAGGAACGCTTCGCAACCCTCATTGCCACTAGGTAGGTCCTACTATAGGACCTAACTAGTGTCCGGTCAGCCTCAGAGCGGCTGGATCTCCAGGCACTCTCTAGGCATCTTCTCCGGCGCTTCATCTCCCTCAGCTCCTCGGAGAACCAAGGAGCTGGTTGAGACCGACGCCGGGTCAGAGGCCGCAAAGGCACGACACGGTCCAAAGCTCCAGCCACGGCCCGTTCCCAGGCCGCAACTAGCTCTTCAGTCGAGTCGTGGGACAGGTGTTCGGGAAACGGCCCAAGCTCCGTCAGGAACCTCTCCGGGTCCATCAGGCGCCTGGGACGGAACCAACGCATTGGTTCCGTCTCCCTGCGATGGTGGGTAGCGGTCAGAAAGTCTAGACGAAGGAGAAAATGATCTGACCATGACAAAGGTTCCACAACTAAATCATTTAAAACCAGATCATTAAACCACTGGCCAGAGATAAAAATCAGGTCTAGGGTACCTCCCCCGACGTGGGTAGGGCTGTCAATTAACTGAATCAGGTCCATGGCCGTCATGGAAGCCATGAACTCCTGAGCTGTCGAGGATGCTACGCCGGCTGATGGCAAATTGAAATCCCCCATGACCAGCAGTCTGGGGGTCTCAACTGCCAACCCGGCCAGCAACTCCAACAGCTCAGGCAGGGCTGTAGTCACGCAGCAAGGAGCCAGGTACGTGATCAACAAGCCCACCTGAGTTCTACGACCCCACTTCACGAAGAGGGATTCACACCCAGCTATCTGAGGCACAGTGGTCTCCCTCGGCTCCAGACTCTCCTTGATGATAACCGCCACCCCTCCACCCCTACCCTGGGCCCTCGGCTGATGGAATGCTCGGAAGCCTGGTGGGCACATCTCCACTAGGGGAACCCCCCCTTCAGTGCCCAACCAGGTCTCCGTAACGCCCATAACGTCTGCGGTCCCTTCCTGAATAAGATCTGAAATCAGGGGGGCTTTATTAACCGCGGACCTGGCATTACATAACATCAGCCGGAGGCCCAGGTCCCGATTATCCTGGCCACTCGGGTCACGGGAAATTTCTGGGGGGCCGGAGCACGCAATCGCTCGTAAACAGCGAGGGCGAGCCCCCGAAACCTGATGTGCCCCCCCCCTTCCGTCATATCTGCCTCTCCCACTTACCGTAGTAATAGCTCGACCCTGACAAACTGGAACGACACCCCTCGCCATAACCCCAGGACCTATTAAGTTACCGCCATGAACACATGGTGGACCTAGCCCCTTCTGACGGGCCCATCCACCCCCAGAACCAAACCCGTCAGTTTCCTCCCCTTAAAATTCCCTTAAAACTCCCTGGTAAAAAACGATTAAAACAGTTCATTAAAAATCCCCTAAGCCTCCTAGATTTTGCATGCCAACTCTCGGGGTTCCAAAACCCGTCCTCGAGATGTGCCCTCGATAGTGTGGAGGGCCAGACCTGCGAGAGAGGGGAATCTCGCAGGGCAAGAAGGTCCGCAGTTGAAAATCTTCGCATCAATAAAAATACAGTACAGTCAGCAGTCCATCCAAGCCGGTCAAGATGGCAAAATGTCATTGCAGCAAGACTAGACTCCCTGGCTGGCGAGATGGACCATGGACTTCCAGGATTCCGTGGGGCCGTTATTCTACCCCCAAACCCAAACGGCCCCACTTTCCCAGGTCCAGATGACAAGCCATTCTCCTCCAAGTCAGTCCGTGAGAATAGTATATGACAAAAGAGAAATAATGAGGGCAAAACAGCCTAGAGCCGTGATGGCGAACCTATGGCACGCATGCCACAGGTGGCATGCATAGCCATATCAGTAGGCATGCGAGCTCAGCTCCAGCGCACATGCATGCACCAGCCAGCTGATTTTCAGGCCTTCTGGGCCCATCACAAGTAGGGAAACAGGCTGTTTCCTGCCTCCGGAGGGCCTCTGAGGGTGGTGGGGAAGACCTGTTTTTCTCTCTCACCTGGCTCCTAGAAAGACTCTGGAGCCAGGTCAGAGAGAAAAATGGGCCTACCAGGGCATCGCATGCCAGGAGCAGGGGGAGCAGGGGTGCACATGCATTCATGGGGGTGGGGCACATAGAATTATGGTTGTGGGCACGCACATGTGTGACTACCCCACCCCCCCACACGCCCCTCCGGGCACACAATGGCAAAAAGGTTAGCCATCACTGGCCTAGACAGTTGGCTGGGGGTTTCTTTTTGCTGTGCAAATGAACCAAGCAATACACCTAGGATAACATAGGGCTGCCCTTGAAGAGCATCCGGAAGCTCCAGTTGGTGCAATATGCAGTGGCCCACATGGTTTTGTGCAGACCCCAGTGTGCATATGTAGCACCTGTCCTGCGGGAGCTGCTTTGGTTGCCGATTTGCTTCCGGGTCCAATTCAATTCACCTTTAAAGCCCTTCATGGCTTGGGACCAAGTTATCTGTCTCTTGCCAATCACATCTACCCGAGCCATCATAGCGGGGAGGCAGGGAATGTTGCCTCCCCGCTGAGGGAGATACACCTGGTGGGACACAGAAAAAGGGCCTTTTCCATGGTGGCACCCTCTCTCTGGAACGTCATCCCCCAGAGATTAGAATGGTCCCCACTCTAATACTCTTCCGGAAGGCACTGAAGGCCTGGTTCTGCCAGTGGGCCTGGGGAACCCAGAGCAGGATGGAGCCCATTAAATGGCTCATGTGATCTGCTGTCGCGGGGCCGGGGGTGGGAGGTGAGGGGTGATTTTGTTATTTGTTTGTTATTTGTTATTTTTGTTAATTTTTATTGTTTTAAATGTGGTTTTTATTCTGTAAACCGCCTTGAGTCTCCATGGGCGAATAAGCGGCAATATAAATTCAATCAATCAATCAATCAATCAATAACACTCATAATATTGGCCCTGAAAATATTTCAAACGCTTCCTGTTCACTGCGTACTTTAAAGCAAAGTTGCCATGGACTATAGCAACTTTGCTATAGACTAAACGCTGAGTCCACTTTTGTCATCTAATCTTGGTTTTCTCTCCAACTTTTGTCCTGACCAGATGGCCACTTCTGCAGCTGTTAAACTTCCCTGCCCTATGAGAGCCTTCTTGGAACATTTGCAAAAAAAAATTGGTTCCTCTGGCTTTATAGATCTTGGTTAAGTAAGGAGCCCGTTTTAGGAGCGATGATAGACTGTGTCCATGTGATACAATTGCCCAGAATTCATTACGCATAGGTCTTTTCAAAGTAGCTGCCAACAATCTCAGGGTCTGAGCGGTCATATTAAGGGGCTGAATTATAACATCAGCAACTGTCTCAGTGGCAGTAATGGGCGGAGAGGGTATGAAAACAAAGGAGAAATGGCTGTATCTCATTTTTCATTAACATTTGGCAAAAGGAGCTAATGACTATTGGAAGTGGAGAAGCTTAACCTGTTTCCCTCCCCTTCACAGGTGATTTTGTGTCTCAATAATCTGAATTATGTTTGACTGGAGAAGCTATGTACATATGCAACCTTTGTAACAGTGGTGAAATCCAATTTTTTTTACTTACGGTTCTGTGGGCGTGGCTTGATGGGCATGGCAGGGAAAGGATATTGCAAAATCTCCATTCCCACCTCACTCTGGGGCCAGCCAGAGGTGGCAATTGCCAGCTCTCTGAACTACTCAAAATTTCCGCTACAGGTTCTCTAGAACCTGTCAGAACCTGCTGGATTTCACCCCTGCTTTGTACCCTTTTCTGGACCACTTTGGGTTCTCAAAATTAAAATAATTCCCTGTGATCTGTTGCAGATGTTTTAATGAAGTTAGGTAGATCTGAATTTGATAAAGGCTGTATAGAAGAACATTGGACTGTTCCATGTACTTAAATTCCACGATGAAGGAAAAAGTGGAACGTTCCAAACTGCAACTGATA
This sequence comes from Ahaetulla prasina, assembly GCF_028640845.1. Lineage (NCBI taxonomy): Eukaryota > Metazoa > Chordata > Lepidosauria > Squamata > Colubridae > Ahaetulla > Ahaetulla prasina. The sequence continues at coordinate 26,888,328 of NC_080543.1, read as the reverse complement.
AGAAAAGAAGGCGGGGAAAGGCACCACAGTTGCCCTAAGTTTCAATTATTTTCTCTGGCTGAAAAAAACAACAACCACATTTAACTTCACAGCTAAAAGGTGCAGCTACTGTAGCTGCCACTTTGATTTTAATCAGGCATAACAAACCAGATCTTTCCTCATTCATGATTCAAAGCCTGAGATCCTTTTAGTCTCTAGACTGAATCTGACTGACAAGAAACTAAGTTGTGTCTGGGTTTTTTCTTTTTCTTTTTGCATTTCTCATTACATCTAATTTGATACAAAGAGGGGTATGACCAGCTTTGGAAGCTATACTACTGATCTCTTTATTTTGACAGGATATGGAAATATCAGTGCCTATCTCAGTGTCGGTGAACCTATGGCATGCGTGTCAATAGCGTCCTGCAACGAATGTGTGGCCTCCTCTTCCGTGTTCCTGTGCTCAAATGCATGCTGGTCAGCTGGCCATCATGCAGCGGGTGCGGTGGACCCCGGAAGAGTGGCGTTCTGGCACACATGTGCAGGCTGGCACCCGACCTTCCGAGTGCCAGCTTGCGCATGCGCGATGGACTGCTGGTCTTCCGGATATTGCCGCTCCTGCATGTGCAAAGGCCAACGGGGTTGCGCATACCTCGCGGATGGATTCATGTGCCGCTTCCAGCGTGCAGGACCACCGAAGGTTTATTTATTTATTTATTTATTTATTTAATCATATTTATATACCGCCCTATCTCCCGAGGGACTCAGGGCGGTTTACAGGCACTAAAAACAGATAAATACAATATAAATACAATATAAAAACAATTAAAAAACTTATTCTAAAGCCCATTAATTAAAAAGTATAAAAATAAAACCCAATTTAAAACCCATAAATTTAAAATCTAACTCAGTCCTGCACAATTAAATAAGTATGTTTTAAGCCCGCGGCGGAAGGTCCGAAGGTCCGAAAGCTGACGAAGTCCGGGGGGTAGATCGTTCCAGAGGGTGGGAGCCCCCACAGAGAAGGCCCTTCCCTGGGCGTCGCCAGACGACATTGCCTCGCTGACGGCACCCTGAGGAGACCCTCTCTGTGAGAGCGCACGGGTCGGTGAGAGGTATTCGGTAGCAGTAGGCGGTCCCGTAAATTTGCCGACACTGGCCTATCTAGTCCCTAGAAGAGAAGTCCCTGCCCCTCCTCCCACCTAGGTATCCCTGCGAACGTACTTTGGTGCTCTGGGTGGCTTCCTAGTGATACAAACATCCTCAGTACAATAGTTCAAGGAGGAAAGAAAACTCAGATTCTAGCCATTAAATTAAAATTTACATCCACATAAGAACACTTTGGTCACAACTGAATTATATGCTCAGAAGCAGATTGGTTTACAGCAGTATTTCTCAATTTTGGCAAGCTTAAGCTGTGTGAGAAATGTTGGCCTAGATTTACATTGGTCCTTTACAGTTGAATAACTGGAATAAACAGGACCCAGTATAAAACAAGGAACTTACAAATAGCTCCATCTCGTTACTATTAAGCCAGGGTCCTAGATCTAATCCAGAGTTAAATTTCCTTTTGTTTACTTTAAAGATCTGGCAACTTCACAAAAGAAAAGTTGACCAGTAATTCTTCCTTGTATTTAAATGAAAACACTCCTTAAACAGCAGGTACTAATAACAGTTTGAGGTAATTAAACAAACCACAAAACCCATGAATTTTCCCTAGAGGCAACTATTTTTAAACATTTCTTTTCATATACGATTGTGAGAATTTGAAGTGCCATCTCTATATTCGTTTCCTAATTTTTTATTGGAACTTTACTTCCTATCGCAATGAGCTGTTGAGTATGAACAAAAATAAAATCCAGTCTCCCTGTGCCAGCTAAAGTTGCAATCATGTATGTGTATATAACTCGCACTGGAAATAGAAACACCCTTTTTAGTAGACATCGACAGGATTTACTTAGCATTTAAAAGGAAGTTATTATATGCATATACATGTATCTGTGTAAATAAATATTTGTGTCCAGAATGAGCATATGTGTGCAGGCAGACAATTGGTTTTGTGCCATCATTTTTGACTCCTAATGATCACATAGGATATTCTTCATTGATGGATAGATAGAGGTAATAAAGATATAAAACAATTGTTAAAAAGAACCGGAGGGACAATGCAAGGCTCATCCATTAAATATACCATGCATTTTGAAATCATATACTAATTTCAATGAACTATCTGTGAATTTAGTAGAGAATATCAATTATTTCATGGCATAGCAGTCTTTAAAAACAAATGTTTCACAAAGGAAACTTTTCCTGCCTATCCCAATGTTTTCCTTTTCCTTTTTGGCTTAATAGTGAATATCTCTATCTTTTTCTGAGTTAAGGTCCCCAGGCTGCTACTGGCCCATTTCTTTCCTCCAGCTTCTGAAATTCAAAACACATTTACTTGAAAGCAACTCCTGCTAAAAAGAATAAGAAAGAAGCAATTAGCCACATAAGAAAACAGCAGTGATCCTGCTCATTTGGATAAGGTTTGCCTAAGAGAAGTCTTCTGTACTTTATAAGTGACCCCAGTTTTTAAAAGTTATCTACAAATACCCAGTTAGTATTGCTCTGCAAAACTGTGGTTCTTGTTTCTGTTGTGGAAAAGTGATGGAGAAGAATCAGCAAGAATGTTTTTAAGACCTGAATGGATGGATGCCTGCAGTTTCTATAATATTATGTGTGTCTGCCTGCCTGTTTGTCTGTCCATTCATATTTCTGCATCTGTCCACCTTAAGACTTTTTGCCCCATTTTTATCATCAGCCAATTAGTGAACCCTGGAGGATATTCTGGGTCAAGCTACAGCAAGTGCCTTGAATCCTCATTAACACTAATTAGCACTTGGTAGGTTAATTGGTGGTGAATCTCATCTTTTTTTAATTACTCCAACAAATAGACAGTGGGACCCTGTGGTCAGGATTGAATTATTCTGTTTGTTTTGATGCTCTTCCTCTGAATGTGTCAAGACAGATGTTGCTTGCCCAGACTTAGGGATCCTTAGCTTTGGGGGAAGGAAAGGAATGGGTCTATAAGACAAAACCAAAAACCTTCTTACAGCTGTTAATTGGGAACTTGGGTGATGCTCTGGAATTATTATTCCCGCACCACTCTCTTTCCTTGATGAGATTGGAAGGATTCATCATCTGGGCATAGGAAATCATTATTAAAAGTGAAATTTCCCAATGTTTTTTCCTCTTTGGGACTCCATTATATTTCATAAGCCATAGAAAGAAAGATAACTATTTCCTTGAGCCAGATTTATTTCCTAGTGGATATCAGAGTATGTCCATGTAGTTTTCTGGCCAGCAATACAAAAGTGGTGTGCTATGGCATTCTTCCAAGATTTTTTTATATATACAATTTAAAAAAAAAATCTGATAAGGGCTAAATGCTGCCCAATATCCACACAGAAAATTGCAATTTTCAGAAATATTTCTGTGGACAAGGAAGATGTTTTCCAGATTGTTTTAAAGCTCTTTGATCCTTTTGGTGTTTTTTTTTTAATTCCTATAATTCTGCTCTTTTGTTTATGTAAAAACTAGTTTGGGATTGAGGCTTGTCATGTGGAGAAAATAGCAACATAAGCACCATAAGAAAGGCTGAACACCAAAGAATTGAGGCCTTTGAACTGCCTGCAAGTCCGTTGGACTGCAAGGTGATCAAACTGGTCAGTCCTAGAGGAGATCAACCCTGACTGCTCTTTAGAAGGCCAGATTCTGGAGATGAAACTGAAATACTTTGGCCACCTAATGAGAAGGAAGGACTCACTGGAGAAGAGCCTAATGCTGGGAAAGATTGAAAAGAAGAATGGGACGACAGAGAATGAGGTGGCTGGATGGAGTCACTGAAGCAGTAGGAGTGAACTTAAATGGACTCCAGAGGATGGTAGAGGACAGGAAGGCCTAAAGGAACGTTGTCAGGGGTCACGATGGGTTGGACATGACTTCGCAACTAACAACAACAACTAGAAGTTATCTTGAGGACTTTTGATGGATCAAGTGACTCTTTTGTGTCATTTTATTGAGACTTGACTGGATATTGTGTATCCGTTCAGTAAGGCTGTACGAATCATTGTCCCCAAGCTGTCAATTATTCACCATATTCCATGATGCCCAAGGGGAAGACACTTGTATGGCTGCACAGGAATATACTCTTGCATAATTTGGTGACTGATTTAGTGGCAAGAAGGAGACTTTAAATGCTGTTTTATACGGCACTCCGGCAAAATCTATTTATTCTTGCATGCTTTATGCAGGTTTCTGGGCTTAAGTTTTATCTTATTTGTGAAAAAACTGCAGATACAGTTTACATAGTATACCGTGGGCTTATTAATGAATTTGTTGGTTTTTCTACTAGAAAAAAAATACTATGGATTTAGTCAGGGGCATTTTCCTGACAGGAATTGTTTAGAGTACTTCTCTATTGTGTTTATTATATTATAGTTTATTATAGTTTAATGGAGAAAATTATATATTTGAACCAGGAAGGAAACAGAAGAACAGAGTTATCCTGTATTTGACCAAAGTTGGATTAATCCAGCATCCTGTTTCCCATAGGACTTATGAAATGGATACAAATACTAGTTTTGTCACTCTCAATGAATGTGTCAATGTCCTTTTAAAACCATCCAGAATGGCACCTACCATTACATCTTCTATAACTTTCTTTTGTGTCTGCACCCCCCCGAGCTGGGCCCCCTGCCAGAAAATGACTTGGAAAGTGAGGGGGAAGGGCCATCAGGACTTACCTCGGGATCACCGGCTTCCCTGGCTCAGCTCCAGGAGCCAGAGGCAGGCCAGGTGGAGGAGATAACAAGGCCTCCGTCCCCTGACTCTTTCCCCCACCCCCAGGCCATGCCTCCAGACCCAGCTGACGGCAATCAGGCCTGGCTGGACCCTAGGTTTCATAGGCAGGAGAGGCGGGAACAACAGAAGCAGGGGTGGGGCAGGCCTAGGAAGTGCTGAGTCATGGAGCCACACCCCACAGGATATAAAACCAGTGAGGGCTGCTATGCCTCTTCGTAGCAGGAAAATCAACTGCTTAACTAGAGCTGAAGTACTGTTTGTTCCTGGGTGACTCATCGGCATCAAGGGAGATAACAGAGTCACTTGGCAGACGCTTGCTAGTTTGCTGCCAGAGCTGATAGTGCCGGCTAATTAAGCCATCGCTCGGATGGAGGCAAGGGGGGACAGAACACTTTCACAAAACAATTACATTGAGGCAGTGGTGGGCTTCTCCCGGTTGTAACAACCACTTGCCCAACAGCGAGTGCGGCCTTCCATGCATACGCGCGGCTTCAAAAACACAGCGATATAGGATAGAATAGCGGGGGCAAGGGGGCAGGCCCACCCACGGGTCGCAGCTATCGGTTCACCTGAACCGGTCCCAATTGGCAGCAGCCCCCCTCTGCATTACGGATCAATAAGTTTTTTCTGTCTACATTGACTCTCCCACTGTCAAACTTCACTGGGTAATCACAGTTTTAATAGAGTGAGATACTGAAGAAACCTTTCCCCACATGGGCCATAATACGTATTAAAGAAAATGATCTCATGGGAACCCTAATCTTTTGGAGCCTATATGGGCGTATTTTCAGACAGACTTCTGGAGTATATCTTCCTTGTTTCATTTTCCAAAATGTCTCTGAATTCAGCAGAATCCGTTGCAAGTTTTCTTTCCAGTTCAGAATTGCTGCTTTTGTTAAGAAGCATAAAAATGTAGCTTTTCCTTGATCAATGTGGTTTCAGCTTGCATGTACAGTATAAGCACCAGACCCATAAGCATACTGTGTTATTCCTATCCAATGAGTTAACATTTGTGTTTGATCTGACTGAATATGCTCGTACATGAAATGAAAAACAAAAAAAGCATTTTTTGTAATCAGCGTCGTCGTCATCATAACTATATCCAAGATGAGTAGATCTGAACAGGACCAAATACAAGTATAACAGATATATTAACATGTTTTATATTACTTTATATTACCCTTTCCTTTTGCGGTAGCCTTGATACCATAGCAGAAGGCCAAAAGCATGCAATGCACTCTTCTGGAACCTTATTGTTAATTTGAAATACTAAATCTATATGCCTACATATTGAGAGGACATTAGAATTCATTAAGTTCTTGTTTATTCTAAAAATGTATTAGAAAAACGGAGACAACAAGGTCTTCTCTGTCGCAATGTATTCCATTTTTTTAAGGGAGTACTTCATAATCTACCTCTGGAGATTGACTTGACTTGACCTTTTGTCTTCCAGCATGAATGAACGTGACCATTTGTTAAAAAGGCTGGGCAGAAAGACCCCTCCGTGCCTCTTCCGTGCTCATTCTGTCCAACAAGGAGTGTCACGTAAGTATTATACCATCTGTAGAGGGTCTCTGTTCTTAAAATACCACAGAGGTAAAAGTCTGACCTGAGTTTGCATGTAAAACCTCTGTAGAAATAAATGAAAGTACACACAAGCAATAAATGGCATTTTATGTACAAATCAATGTTTTGTGTAACTTTGCAAAACAAAGATTAGATTCCTATGGGAACTTGATCAAAAAATAATAATACAATTGGAACTGGAATTAGTGTTTTGCAAAATTTTAGGTAGACTTCAGTGTTTGCAAAATCTTTTTATTTTCCATGGTCCTCTCTCTCCAGAATCTCTTTATTAGGAGAAACATATCCGAATGAAACTATTCCTTTAAACTATGATTGATTTGTAACCTATTGCTAGTGAAGAACAACACATCTGAAGGGGTTTTAAATGAAACCTTTGTATGGCAGTATTACACAATTTTTTACAATTTTGAGATATGGATTGTAATTTTTTTTCAAATTGGCAATCTCATTGCATTAATGGTTCAGGTACTGCTTCAATGAAATAAACTTCACATAATTTCCTTAACTCTAATTAATATACATCTTGATTTTTCCCCATATATAACTGCCCCCATTTGTTACTTAGATTGGATGGGGATCCATGGCTATTTGAAAAACTCAGAAAACAACAGCACAGTTATTTCTCCTTGAGATTTAACTTCCTATTTGCCCTTAGGGAAGAGTTAAGTGTTAAATGCATGGGCTTCAGAAAGTTTTTTAAATAAAGTGTTGCAGAGCTCATTGTATGAATTCTGATGAATTTAGTTGCCGTTCTTCCATCATTTATTGCCTTGTTCTCCTTCAAGAATCACAACACCCTATACAATAATCTTCTCCCATCTTATTCTTATAAAGGTTACATTTATTGAGAAAACGCAACTGGCTAATGATGGATTGAAAGAGGGCACGACTCCCACTAACTGACCATTTTAAAATAATGGGTTTTCAAGATGTTATCTTTATCTAATTCCCCAAATTATCCCAGAAGCAGCATAAAGGTTTTTTTAGCAGTTTCTGTTTTGATGTTGAGTTTTCCTTTTTCTTCCAATACAATGTTTTGTGATCAATAATGGTACAATCTGCCATCTCCTATTAGATACTGCTGGTTGTGAGCAGGCATTCTCCCAGTCACTGGATAACTCCCATTCAACAGAGAAGAGTACATACCTAGCTTTGGAAGAGACATCTGACCATTTCAGAAAGTATCAGCCAGGCATGGCATAGGCCCGTGATGGAGAACCTATGGCATGCATGCCACATATGGCACGCAGTGCCCTCTTTGTGGCCACACAAGCCGTCGCCCCAGTTCAGCTCCACCATGCATGCATGCACACCTCCCACAAGACAGATGGTCGTCAGGTCTCTGCCACACATGTGCAGGTGACGAAGCGAATGCGGGAGACTATGCGTGCATGCGCAGGGGTCGGGAGGTGTGTGCATGCACGGGGGACAGGTCTTAGGCAGGGACCCATGTGTGTATGTGTGAGGGGGCATGTGCAGGGGGCATGCACGCATTGCATTTTGGGGGTTCGGGCGTGCTTTGGGCACTCAGTCCAGAAAAGGTTAGCCATCACTGGCATAGTCTCTTACATACTCCAGCTAATGTTGCCTTCTATTGAACAAATATTAATCTATGTTTAAATAGCAATAGCAATAGTACTTAGACTTCTATATTGCTTCATAGTGCTTTACAGCACTCCTAACAGTTTACAGAGTCAGCATGTTGCCCCCAACAATCTGGATCCTCATTTTACCAACCATGGAAGGATGAGTCAACCTTGAGCGATGAGGATTGAACTTCTGGCAGTGAGCTGAATTAACCTGCAGTTAGCCTGATGTTATAATTGTTGACTGGTATTTTTGTAAACAACCATGACTCTGATTGAATTTAGGGGCACAAAAGAACCAATCAGTCAATTGATTTGAACTGGGAAAATATGGGAGGTTTGGGGAGCGGATTTTTCCCCTCTCTGAAGGTCCAGTTGATTTGCCCAATTTCTAAACTCTAACAACTTTTCCCTACACACCAAATATAATTCTACTCTCTTAACGTCTCAGAGATTTAGCATGCTTCAGGCAGGCGGAATCATGAACATCTTTATATAATTTATTTCCTACATCTTGTTTCGGTTGATAAAATAGAAAGATTTAAATAGAAATCTTCCAATTCTCCCATTGGATTTGTATTGGGCCTTAATCTGCTGTGGTGTGGCCCTCAACCTTCCCCAAAGGTGGTATGCAATATAAAACATTCACCCTACTACTGAATTTTTCTGTAAACCATTCCTGGATTCTATTTGCTGGAGCTGGACCTGATCCTAGCATTTGGAAAAACAAGGGAGCTGCTTCAGATGACAATTACTGGGCACACTTCTCTGTTGCTATACTCTATTTGCCCTGGCCTTTAAAATCTACCCTGCTTTTAGCTACAGAGGAGAATCAGGATTAGTAACAGGGGTGGGCTGCTGGGGGTTCAGGAGAACCTCTAGCTAAGATTCTGTGCAGTTCTGAGAACCCCCAAATCCCACTCCTGGCTGGCCCCACCCACCCTACCCCACCCCTTCCAGGAATCCCTATGTGGCCTGTTTTGGATGCAGGTAAGTGCAGGGCTCACACGGAGGCTAAGGGAAGGCAAAAAACGAGCCTACCGGAAGTTCGGGCAGGCCAGAAATGGGCCTGTTTCCGGCCTCCAGAGGGCCTCTGGAGCCTGGGGATGCCGTATTTGCCCTCCCAGAGGCTCAAGGAAAGCCTCCAGACCCAGGGAGGGCAAAAACACCCCCCTGCCGTGGTGCATGCCCACCATGGTCACACCCACCCAGCAACAAGGCAGAGAACTGCTTGCTAAAATTTTTGAAGCCCACCCCTGATTAGAAGAAGCAGAAGAAGAAAAGGACTCTACACATGTTACACAACTTGCCCTATCAGGCTTTTTGTATTCTTGTATTTCTGCCCATCCCACATATGGGATTCCAATTCAGAAGTTATTTACAGATGCTGTTTATACACATGTAAATAAATCACTGATGGTTTGTACTCTCATCTTTTAGTTCTGCACTGGTTCCAGTGTAGATTCACTTGGATATGAACATTTCCTCTTTATCATGACAGTTCATGCTTGGGTGAAGCTGGAGAGACTCCCAGAACAAGAATCCATGTGTTAGGGGTGGGGAGAAAGACTATCCCAGCACATGGAAAAGCAGCAGACAAAGACCTTGTGCTGATAGATATTCTCTACAAGGTTGCCAAAGTCGTCCCATAACATTTACCAGGTTGCTGAGCCAAAGAAAGGAGAAAGAAGAGGGCATCCGTTCAATTCTGTTAGCTCATCCCTCATAACTACTAATCATGAAGAATTGTTAAAGGAGCCAGTCCAGGTTCAGAATAATTGCAATCATAAGTCTGTTTTTCTCATGACCATAAACTTTCATTGCAGTTTTAAAGCCCTTTTTTAAAAAATGTTTGATACTGATCCAGTGTCCTCAGTAACTTTGGTTACCCCTTGTCAAATAATGTTATAGTACAAAGCACCAAGGGACGCGGTTGATTGAAAGATCGGCAGTTCAGTGGTTTGAATCCCTAGTGCCACATAACAGGGTTGAGCTCCCGCTCCTTGTCCCAGCTTCTGCCAACCTAGCAGTTCGAAAGCGCGTAAAAAAGGCAAGTAGAGAAATAGGGACCATCTTTTGTGGGAAGGTAAAAGCGTTCCGTGCACCTTTGGCGTTTCATCATGCCGGCCTCATGACCACGGAGACATCTTAGGACAGCACTGGCTCTTCGGATTTGAAACAGAGATGAGCACTGCCCCCTAGAGTCGTGAACAACTAGCACATATGTGCGAGGGGAACCTTTACCTTTACCTTATGAAGCACCAAGAAAGGGGAAAAAATAAGTATATTCCTTTTAATACACAATAGCTTAAATCAAAAGAAATTTGCATTATATTAGAAATGGGCTATCTGTTGTAACCCAGACCCAAGTAGGTAGTAATAAACTTAGTCCGTGGGAAAAGAAACTTTATTCGAACAGCTGGAAATTACTTCATTCCCAGCGTCGTTCAACTGAAAGTAAAACAAATGCTTCCCAAAACAAATTCCTCAGTTATCTCACAAACCTTAGTCCAATTAGGCAAACTGCCAAACTGGCAAACATCCAGAAGCCACAAAAACAAAGATGTAGACGAAGCAGAAGACAGAGTAGAAGACGCAGCTACAACATTGTTTTCCAGCAAAGCTGAAACACAGGTGCTCATTTGTTTTAAGCCTTATGGGAAGGGCCAATCATCTCTTGGCCCTACTCCCAAGTTGTCCTCTCTGCTTGAGCTGCTCTTGCCTTTTGGCAACTCTTCTCATGCGTGCATTAGGAACAGGCTCCTCCTGTTCCTCTGCCTCACTACTATCAGTCTCTGGAGGCTCTGGAGTCCGCACCTCACTTCCCGATGGCCCTGGCCTCACCTCGGCCTCATCGCTATCTGACTCCATTGCCAGCTCCATAGGCTGTTGACGGACCACAACACTATCTAGTTTCTGTAGGCAACTTTATGTTCACAGAGAGATCTTTTGCCACTACTCAGTTCTATGCTCTGCCAGACAATCTCTTGCCAGGAATCTTGTAATTTAAAAAATTAAGCAGAAAGCTAATATTCAGCAGAACACCCAGTTTGGAAACCACCTAGGAAAGTCACAAATAGCATGTGACCCCCGGGACATTGTCATCAATACAAACTAGTTGCCAAGTACCAGAATGTTGATCTTGTGACTGTGGCAATGCTGCAATGGTCATAAGTGCAAGGACCCATTGCTTTTTTTTAGCAACGGTGTAATTGCAAATGGTCACTAAACAAATGGTTGTAAGTTGAGGACTGTGACTCTGTGTGTGTGTGTGTGTTTTCTGAGATTGGTTTCAAAGGATATTTGTCCCCTGTTCAGATGAAGTACTGTCCATACAGCTTTGCAGCAAAACACTTACTGCCTCCATTGCCAGTCCCTGTCCTATTTGTATGGTCTCCATTTCTAGTCACTGCAATCAATCGACTTTCCTCTAACTTCTTACCCCACCTTCGGAATTTGTGAACTTTATTTTTTTATTTATTTTTATTTATTTATTTATTTTTGTCAAGCATGTATAAGATAACAGATATAAGTATAAACACAATTATGAATACAGAAAATGGATACAAATAAATGGGGACAGTAGGACAGGGATGGTAGGCGCGCTGATGCACTTATGCCCACCCCTTACAGATCGCTTAGGAATTGGGTGAGTTCAACAGTAGACCGTCTAAGGCAGGGGTGTCCAAACTTGGCAACTTTAAGACTTGTGGACTTCAACTCCCAGAATTCCTCAGCCAGCAAACCTAGGACGTTGTAACAGATAATTTTGGGTCTGCTTAGATCAGACCGAAGACAGCATAAAATTTCAAGCCTGGTGGCATAAGGTAATCTGTTGTGAGCAAAGGAGTGGAGGACACTTCTTGTGAAATCTCTCTGGACTTGCTCAATTGTATTAATGTCTGATATCCAGTGCGGGCTCCAAACAGATGAGCTGTATTCGAGAATTGGTCTAGCAAAGGTTTTGTATGCCCTAGTTTGCAATACAATATTACCGGAGAAGAAGCTTCTCAACTTTAGGTTAACAACTCTTAATGCCTTTTTGGCAATGCTGTTACAGTGAGATTTGGCACTTAGATCATTTGAGATGAGTACTTCAAGGTCCTTGACAGAGTAAGGGTCATCTATGAGGTCGTATCCACCTAGCTTGTATTTTGTGTTCTGATTTTTTTTTTGCCAATGTGTAAGACAGAGCATTTGTTGGTCGAGATTTGGAGTTGCCAATTGTTTGACCATTGTGACACATAGTCAAGGTCTCTTTGTAGGGCAGCAGCATTGTCAGTGGTGTTGAATAGTTTTACATCATCCGCAAAGAGAAAGCAGTTGCTTATAATATGATCGCAAAGGTCATTTATGTAAAGTATAAAGAGCGTGGGTCCTAAAATGCTGCCTTGGGGGACACCGCTGTTAACAGGTGCAGGGTTTGATAGGGCGTTTCCTATTTTGACTACTTGTTGCCTGTTTGTCAGGAACACAGCTATCCACTTACGCAGGAATCCAAAAATGCCATAAGATTTTAGTTTTAGAAGTAGTTTGTCGTGTAACTACTGAATCAAAGGCTTAACAGAAGTCTATGTAAATTGTGTCTATTGCTTTGCCCTGGTCAACTTAAGGCAGAAGAGCCTACTTTAATATCACTAAAATATGGTTGACAGGTTTGTTTCATGTATGAGATGAGGACAAGATTAATACAATATCATGGGGTGATGGTAGAACAAAAATGTTACCAGGATATACTTTTGCGCTGTATTATTACAAGTAGGGAAAGGCCTAAAAACTGGTTACACAATAAGAGGAGAACAGAAGAAAAAAGGAAAAGAAATTACAACAAAATAAAACAAAATAAAACAAAATAAAAATTTACCAAGCAGGATAAGTGTGAAAAAGAGCATTTGCACATCAGCATCATTTTCAATCCCTGATCACCTCAAATGTTTCCTATGTTCATACCTGCCAATGTTCATATGCTAAGAACAAGGAGCAAAAATTATGCTCTGCCCCTTGGGGACCTATCTTGGATTAATAAAAAATTCTTTCATCCCTACTTAATGCAAAAGGCATATAAATCAACTGCCTACACAAATGCATATACCACATCTCTCTCTGTTGTGTGGAATTGTATAGTCCTATGGAGAAAAAAATCTATTAGTTCCTGTGAGAGAAAGCTAAAGGTTTCCAGGCTGGGATGTTTAGGGGACAAACTTCACTGAGTCTAAGTAATTAAAAAATCTCTCTACAGTAGTGCAGATTAAGTTAAACTGCAGAAGAAGCAGGAAAAAAATTTGCTCCACTCTCAAATGATGGGGCAGAATCCTCACATGGAAGTACCTAAAGAGTTAATTTTTAAATGAAAAGATGGTAGCAGGCAAAGTTGCAAAGTCTCCAAAGCAGTGTTTCTTAACCTTGGCAACTTTACGAGGTGTGGACTTCAACTCCCAGAATTCCCCAGCCAGCCAGAATTCCACACCTCTTTATTGCTCTGGTAATAATGTACTGCTAACTCGAGCATACAAAACACTTGCTAGACCAATTCTGGAATACAGCTCATCTGTCTGGAACCCGCACTGCATATCAAACATAAATACAATTGAGAGAGTCCAGAGATATTTTATGAGAAGAGTCCTCCATTCTTTTACCCGCAATAGAATACCTTATGCCACCAGGCTTGAAATTTTGTGGTTCGACAACTTAGAACTACGCCACCTTCTGTCTGACTTAAGCATAGTACATAAAATTATCTGCTACAACGTCCTACCTGTCAATGACTACTTCAGCTTTAACCACAACATTACACAAGCACACAATAGATACAAACTTAAGGTAAAACCGCTCCAAACTTGATTGCAGAAAATATGACTTCAGTAACAGAGTGATCAATGCCTGGAATGCACTACCTAACTCTGTGGTTTCTTCCCCAAACCCCCACAACTTTAACCTTAGATTGTCTACTGTTGAACTCACCCCATTCCTAACAGGTCTGTAAGGGGCATGCATAAATGCACCAATGTGCCTACCATCCCTGTCCTACCGTCCCCATTTATATGTATCCATTTTATGTATTCATAATCATGTTTATACTTATATCTGTTATCTTATACATGCTTGACAAATAAATAAATAAAAAATAATAGTCTTAAAAGTTGCCAAGGTTGAGAAACACTTCTCTAAACCTTTCTCACACCCTACTTAAAAACTACTGTATGCATTGGTATGTGACTCATGTTTACTCTGAAAATAATGGATGTGGGACCATGTCTATTATTAATGCTCCCTGAGCAGCAGTTATGTTTGAGGTACCACAGTTCCTCGCTCTGGATTTGGTTCAGTTCTCCCAATATTTCTCCCTTGGGTTACAAACAGGGATGGCGTAAGAACATAAGATGTTGAGTTTGGGAGAAGACGAGTTTAATCTACAATGTTCCTGATTTTTATTCTAATTTAGTTATTTAGTTATTTAGTTATTTAGTCAAACATGTATGAGAAAACAGGTATAAACATGGATATGAACACAGGAAATGAGTACGAATAAACAGGGATGGCGTAAGAACATAAGATGTTGAGTTTGGGAGAAGACGAGTTTAATCTACAATGTTCCTGATTTTTATTCTAATTTAGTTATTTAGTTATTTAGTCAAACATGTATGAGAAAACAGGTATAAACATGGATATGAACACAGGAAATGAGTACGAATAAACAGGGATGGCGTAAGAACATAAGATGTTGAGTTTGGGAGAAGACGAGTTTAATCTACAATGTTCCTGATTTTTATTCTAATTTATTTATTTATTTATTTAGTTATTTAGTCAAACATGTATGAGAAAACAGGTATAAACATGGATATGAACACAGGAAATGAGTACGAATAAATGGGGACAGTAGGCACGCTGGTGTGCTTATGCATGCCCCCTTTACAAACCTCTTAGGAATGGGGTGAGGTCAGTGGTGAAATCCAAATTTTTTTACGACCGGTTCTTTGTAGCTTAGTGGGCATGGCAGGGGAAGGATACTGCAAAATCCCCATTCCCTCCCCACTTCTGGGGGAAGGATATTGAAAAATCTCCATTCCCACTCCACTCTGGGGCCAGCCAGAGGTGGTATTTGCTGGTTCTCCGAACTACACAAAATTTCTGCTACCGGTTCTCCAGAACCTGTCAAAACCTGCTGGATTTCACCCCTGGGTGAGGTCCACGGTAGACATTTTAAAGTTAAAGTTTTGGGGATTCGAGGATGTAATAACAGAGTCAGGTAGTGCATTCCAGTCATTGACCACTCTGTTGCTGAAGTCAGATCTAGGACTGGGATCAATGGTGGGATTCAAGTAATTGAACAACCGGTTCTCTGCCCTAATGATTTCTTCCAACAACCAGTTTGCCAAACTGCTCAGAAAGTTAACAACCGGTTCCCCCGAAGTGGTGCGAACTGGCTGAATCCCACCACTGGCTGGGATAATGGTCCCTTCTGTTCTGCGTTATTCACATTACCCTAAAAGAACATCAGAAAAAAAGACTGTAGTTGTGTGGGCTGAACTGGGTTTAACTGCTTCTGATCGTCTCTCATCATTGTTAAAGAAACAAACTGTAACCTCTCTCTGACTCCAATTCTCTTTTTCGGCTCTTTCCTCTTCTCCCTCCAGATGGTTACGCTTTTTCTCAAGAGGAGCACGGGGTCGTCTCTCAGTCTCAAGTTGTTCGATCCTACGACACTACAAAGCAGAGAGCCGGAGTCGAATAACATGGACTTCTTCCCCTTGATTGGTGGCTGGAGGAAAGAGATGTGGATCAATGTGTCCACTGTGAATACACCCTTGAGTAAGGCTGGCAGCAGCAACGTAAACACTGGAAAACTTTTTACTGTGGCCTTAGCCAACAAGTTTGTTCTCTATGCTGCTTCCAGACCTTGAGCACACTTTGGGGTGGGGTGGGGGGAGAGAGAGCAGTCCTTGCCGGAAGCCAGCTGTTCTTTTGGTTTACATGGCTTATGAAAGATTTGGCTCTGCTGTCCAAGGTGTGATGCTGAAAACGTTTTGTTTCTATTGCCATTTTTTTCAAGAGGCAGGGCAAAAGGTATTTGTGGTTTTGCAGAGAAAATCAAAAAGGTGATAAGGCCCATTTGCTGATCTACCTTTGCTGAATTCAGACTTCCCATTTTGTCATGCCCAGACTTAGCTGCATGTATGAAGCCTTTATAATACTCACTGTTTATTTGACTGGAATGTTTACAGGGAGGCGAAGAAGTACAGAGAAGCAAATATAACCCAGGGGGGAAAAAAGGGAGAGGAAAGAAATCAGGCCCTAGAACAATCATCAACAGCTTATCTTGGAATGGATCAGCACTATACAAAATACTTTACAGAATTCTTAGCTTGTTTACGCAAACCACACACAGACATCCACAATCATTTACTCTGCTGCAATACTATCTGTCACCCAAGTCATTTGAATGGCAGGCCTGTGTCTCAAAATTACAGCTGAAGTGCAGCTTTTTATTAAGTCATGAGATAGATCTGGTCTGGTATGAAACGGAGAAAAAAATATATTATTGTTCTGATGAAGAGACAAAGCAAGTATCTAGCTTTAAAGTCAGTTAATCAATTTAACATTTTGTCCCCACTGTGGCTCATGACTTAAAATACTCCAGCACACAAGTGCAGAGACAAGCTGGTGCCTTAACATCTTCTGCTTGTGAAACTCATTAGAACTTTTGAGAGACCGTATATGACTACATATTGGACTAACAGGACCTTAAGAAAGATTGGAAAGATCAGGAAAGTACTACAGGTCCTTATTAAGGTGACCCCAAAGTTTTTGCTACGATGTAACGAGATCTCCTTTCAAATAAACACACAGTGAAAAAGTAATCTCCTCCCTTGAGAAAATATATCAGTGAAATAAATGAAGACTTAACCTGTAGTAACTTTAGCATCTCTGTTTCTATTCATCACTTGGAAAAATGGCATAAGGATGTTTAAATGTTTTCTATGGTTGTGGGAAATATTGCAACAAGTAGAGAGAAATTTCAGTTAATGGTGGTTGTTTATTTTTCTTAAAAATCAGCCTCCAAGGTCATGGCATGGCCACTTCAGGGAACAATGACCTGTGAGGATTGGTTGTAAAAATACATCCAGATTGTATTGCAAAATATTGGGCTATTGTTTGGGTTGCCTACTTCTTCTGGCAGGGCTTTCTGTGCTGCAAAGATAATTCTGTTAAAGAGAAGGTAGCACTTTTAGTAAAGGAGCTTCTGTTTGCTAATAATTCTACCTGTCGTGCATCGTTAAGATCACACAAAAAAATCCTACCAGAAAAATAAGTTGACATGCCTACTTAGCATGCCAGTAAGCAATTGTGTTCACAGGTCAACCACAAAAAGGATATCCTCCTAACTTTTCTTTTCCATGCTATTTTAATTTCTGGATTATTATTTTTTTGTAATGAAATCCTGAGAAATGCAAAGAACTCTTGCTTAAATGGTTGATACCCTCTCTGGAAGGATCCAAAGGTGTTTTTTCAGAAGGCAACTAGACTTTCTTGTTTTTCTTTGAAGATGTTTCACTTCTCATCCAAGAAGCTTCTTCTTTGGGACAACTATGACCTGGGATGACTGAGAATCTCTACAGGCCCCTCTGGAATACCCTGGAATCCTGCATGATTTCAGAGAAAGCAAGATATGAATAAAGCCCTCAGATTCACCTGGTGCTGCTATCTAAGCAAGCCTTAGTCCTAGCAGCCTCACTACATTTCTGAATAGCTTAAGATAAACATCATTGCAACTTTGTCCTCAGGTGCATCGGCCGGTTATCCTGTGTGCTGTATATAAGGCCTTAAAAAGTTGACACTTTATTACTCCTTTTTGCTGATAGTCCTCTGGAACAGGGGTCTTCAGCCATGTCAACTTTAAGACTTGTGGACTTCAACTCCCAGAATTCCTCAGCCAGCAAAGCTGGCTGAGGAACTCTGGGAGTTGAAGTCCATAAGTTTTAAAGTTGACAAGATTGGAGACTCCTGCTCTGGAACATAGGGAGATTTCAGAAAATTTGGTCATGGAGAGATCTACTCAGCCAGCAAAAAGAAGTTAACCATCTCTTTATCTAGGCTGAAGGGGCTGAAATCAATTCCAGTACTTGAGTGTCATTATTCAATATGTACCACTTTTAACATTTTCTTGTAGAATGTTTTTATTATTATTCCACAGCATTCTAATGGTTTTCCTTGGACCATAATTGGGAAGGACATAGCATCAATTAGCTCTACATGAGCTTAAAAATGATTTGGGAGAAATGCTTTAGGCCTTGTACAAACACAGCACCTCCTTCCTGTTCTTTAACACAATTTGATTTTTTTCCAGACTTGACTGTTGCTTTAAGAAGTCAGTTCAGTAAAGTAAGTGTGATTCTTAGAGGAGCAACATTTTTTTTCAGGTTCACACAGTATTGTTCACTATAACTTAAGAAAGATCTGCAAAAAAATAACTTTCTGGGGCATATTTCTGAAATCACATTGTATAGCCCACCCTAAATCCCCCCACCCAAATATTAGCAGTCCTATCTACCATTCCATTATATCCATATACATATACAGTAATATAAGTTAAGCACATTTATCCATATCAGCAGGTAAATAAACCAATTGTCCTTCTAGAATTCAGAGCTTAAAATCTGAACAGTTGAAGCTAATAACTATACTGCAAAGCTTAGGCTGCAATCCTAGGAGTAAGACCCATTTATTACATTGGGTCTTAATTCTAAGGAAACTTGTAAAGGATTAAGTTAAACAATACATTTTGCCAGTTTAGCTAATTAATTTCTCCCAACAATTTTGAGAGTTAGAGAGCTTAGACAGATCAATCAACCAATGGAACAGAAGTTGCCTTCAGATGTTGTGGGACCTTCATCACTGGAAGCTTTTAAGAAGAGACTGGACTGCCATCTGTCAGAAATAGTGTGGGGTCTCCTGCTTGTGCAGGGGATTGGACTAGATGACCTACAAGGTCCCCTCCAACTCTGTTAGAGCTACACCCAAAAAGTTAAATTCATAGAATTATTTGAAAAGAAGCTCCTTACATGATGCACAACAAAATCAACTCTTTACAAGGAGTTCTCAGGTTACAACCATTTCTTCAGCAACCTTTCAAAGTTCAGACTGTGTTGAATGAATAGTACTTATGACAATCCTCATCATTCCGTTTGACCCAGCATCCCCACAGTCATGTGAATGCAGCTCCTGGCTTACAATTGCAATGTCACAGTGAGTCACAATCATGTGATTTGATTTCCAACATTTTCTGCTGGCTTCCCACAAGCAAAATCAATGGAAAATTCAGAGCTAGCAGTCACGCGAGATCCTCATTCAACAATCCACGCGAGCCTTGTTTAACTATGGGAACTGGGGCTTCTGGAATTGCTGTCACTAAGCGACACAGCCAGCAACACCTCACTTTATTACCGTATCACTTACTGATGGCAGATCTGGGCCCAATTGCCATCATAAACTGAGGACCACCTGGATTTTAACTTCTTAGCTGCAAAAACCAAGGCAACCACAAGATGTCAGCAGAGAGATACAAAAACCCCTTCCATCTACTGGCCGTCTAGATTTTTGCAGGCTGGATCTGACAGCCCTATTGTATATACACATCTTGAGGTTACTCACCTAGTTTATTTTTATTATTATTATTTAGGTCAAAACCATCTAGTTCTTTTTCTGTGGTGTATGTCTCACATACCGATTAAGTCATTTTTCATGTCTTCAAATCTGCTTTAAGGCAAGTGAAAATGAGCAGGAGCTATCTGAAATGGCTTTGTCCCAAATAAACAGACTTTTGAGGGAGGGTATATTTCAGAGATCTGAAATTATTGTCAAAAAACTCAGTATTTCCCAGTTTCCTCCTCCTCTCTTTCTCTCTCTCTTTTGGAAAAAGGCAATTTGTAATGGTAGCTTGCAGTATTGTATCGGTTGTTGTTGAAATCTATTGGCAATGTAAAATGAAGCAATCCCAGTCCAGGGAGATTCCATTAGTTTTCCTCAGAGAGGGAACCCAACGTTATTGAAAGTATACAAATTCACCTCTTCTGATCCCACCCACCTTGCAAGTGTCACGTATGACACTATTCAGTACCATTGACAATACTCACGTGTTCTTTCTAGCATGAAAAAGAAATCTGGAGGTCTCTGTCCTTGTCATTTGTTGGGAGGGGAGGTAAGTTTAACAGCAGTTCCGCTTACCTTTGGGAAGACATGAACAGATAACTCCATATGAAAACAACTGATATGCTCTGCTTGTATGTAATCTTTCCAAACTGTAATAATTTATTGTGTACAAAGACAATAGCTTTATCATACCTAGTGTTTATGTAAATAAAAAGCCTTACCTTTATATATACACACACGTATATAATTGTATTTTAAAAAATGCCAAGTAAATACGGTCTTCTGTCTTGAAAGTTTCAGTAAATGGATTTGATATTTATAGTTATTACATATAACACACTAGGTGGCTATGGATTGTTTGAAAGCCTTACCTACTTCTGAATGCATCATGACAAGAATCATGTCTCTTTCATTAGAACGAGTCTCAAATAATTTTGAGAAATTCACAGAGGATTTCATGGTGGTTTCCCCAAACTGTTAATGAATTTCAGCCTATTTAGTCACATGTAGTATATCCTCTACCCAAATTCTCTATACATTACCTGTTGTTCCAATCCAATTATATTAGTATTGTTCAAGGAAAGCAACAACTCAGTTCTCGGTCTTTCCGTTGTTTTTCATCCGTATAAATTGACATTTTTACATCTGAGTCTAAATTGCCCGTAAATATTTTTCAGTACTTTTGGCTCTTCCAAAGAGATTTGCAGAATTATTCATCTTTCCAAAAATCCCAAATGTGCTTTTTTCAAAAGGCAACTGGACTTTATTTTTCCTTGAGGACATTTCACGTTTCATCCAAGAAGCATCTTCAGTTCTAACTTCAAGGAAAAATAAAATCCAGTTGCCTTTTGAAAAAGCACTTTTGGGACAACTATGAGTTGGGTGACTGAGAACTTCCATTGACATCTTTCAAAAAGCATTTTGCAAACTGCATTTTCCACTTCATCATATCCAGTTTTATTATTTTCTGGTTTGGGGAAGCCATTGTCAATGGTGCTGCTTTATTTTTGAAAATCATTATTGAACCATTTTAATAAACTCTTTAATCCAATATCTATAGACAGAAAAGCAGATTTTGAAAGCATTTCTAGATTAAGTTGTAACATCGTTTTGAATATAACTCTCTGATCCCTTGAAGCAGGGATGTTAAACTCAAGGCTCATAGGCCAGATCCGGCCCATGGGGTCTTAGATCTGTCCTGCGGGGCTGCCCTGGAAATAGCGGAAGACTGGCCTGCGGTGCCTTTGCCAGCAAAACCGGAGCTCAAGAGGGCTGTTCGTGGCCCTCCCGGGCCCCATTTTTGGCCACAATGGCCTCCAGCCCTCTGCCAGGGAAAATGGAGCCCGGGAGGGCCGCACGTTTTCACTGGCAGAGGGCGGCAGGAGGATCCCCACAACCGTGCCTGGGCCATCACAGGTACCCCTGGCATGAATGACATCGAGATGGCCATGCCCACCTAAGCCATGCCCATCCAACCCCCTGAGATCAAACACGAGCCTGATGCATCCCTCAATGAAATCATGTTTGACACCCCTGCCTTGGAGGAAATAGCATGACCATCTGGAGAGAACAACCTGGAAGGGGTTGTAGAGCTTCTCATCGTGAAGGTTTCTGCTCTGGTGGTGCTCCAGTAATAATGAAAGTGAAAATCGGGGCATCCAGAAGGACGTTTTGTGGGGTGGAACCATTGTTTCTTTTTAAATGGCACCTACAGCGTGAAAAACAAGTGAAAAACAAAGGGAGATATACAGTATTCTATACTGACTGATGGCTACTATGATTCCTTTCTTTCCTCTTTATATATTGGATTGTTTTACTTTCTGATCAGTTTTGATATGTAGCATGGCCTTCAGATGGAAAGGAATGGCAGGTTTTTATTAGAAAGAGAAAAGTAAATAGAGATAATAAAATCAGGGGTGGGTTCTACTTGCCTTTACTACCGGTTCGCATTGTACTGGTTTGCTACGCTCGCACACGCATGTACTCTTCTGCGCATGCGCAGAAGCTTTTGCACATGCACAGATCACTTTTGATGATATCTGGGTCAGTGGGTGGAGCCTCCCATCAGTTTTACTACCAGTTCTATAGAACCGGTCCGAACTGGGGGCAACCCACTACTGAATAAAACCCATCATATCTCTTTCTCCACTAAGATACAAAGGGCATTTCATCATGAGAAACACCGCTTGCACCTAACCATGATTCAAACGTGCCTTGACAATGTCTTTGTCCTGCTTTATCCCCCTATCACCGCTTTCATCTTTTCCCCAAAAACATAAAAAACTTAAGTCATCCTTACTCGTAACAGTACCAATCTCAGTGTTTCCCCATTGTTCTGAAACAGCCCAACAGCAGTCAGCAGCTGTATAAAACCTGTTAGGCATTGTCACTTATTTGTCATCAATCAGAGGCCAGGGTCAACAGGGAGGATAGTAATTGTCATAACAACATGGTGTTCTGCCAACTTTTTAAAAATGGGTGGATATTTTTTTTAGCAGTATGGAAAGGCTCCTAATCAACTCTTAATATAATTCTGGTGATCAGTTTACATAAGCTTCCGAAAATGAGCTTTAAAAAGAGGAATAAATAGAGCTTCCCAATCTTGCAATAGCTAATTTTGGGGGAGTGTATGAAAGGGATCAATAGGTTAATACAGGTAGTCCTTGGATTATACCATTGTTCAGCAACCATTCAAAATTATGATGGCACTGAATGAGACGGACCTATGACCAGTCCTCAAAATTGCCACTGTCATAATGTCCCCAGCACAATTCAACTGTTTGTCAATTGGCTTGCAATTATAACTGTTGCAGCATCCCACAGTCATGTGTTAGCCAATTGCGACTTTCCCTGCCAGCTTTGTACAACAAAAGTCAATAGGAAAGCCAGCAGATTCCTCCCACTCCTTTCATTTGAGGAGCCCTGGGCAGCATGCGGATCTGGTATTCTGCAGTTCCTGCTCACCTGCACTGCATAGCACCTGCCCACACTCTGCAGTGCCACTTCACACCATGGCCTGCCCACCTGCAGTCTGTAATACCAACTTATGGCACCCCACTGCTACTCCATAGCACCTTACTGTCCATAACTCTCACCTGCCAGCCTGCTTCCTTGGCACATGGTTTCAATGGCTTTTTCACCTCATTGTCACCTCACTGTCATGTGAGCCTTCACTTAAAGACTTGCATGGTGTCCACTTAACATAGGCAATGGGACAGCCAGGATTGTTGTCGTTAAGTCGTTAAGCAATGCAGTCATGTGATGTTGAAATGTTTACAACAGCATGTTTCAGACCATGCAATTTCTCAATTGCCATTGTAATCCAAGGACCAACTCTAGCAGACAGATAAATAGATACAGGAGTCAATGCGGCAACATATAAAATTATACCATATTATTGCAGAGCATAGATGGTAGCTTCTTAGTTTCTAGGTAGGCTAGAATCCTGTTTCTTGAACCATTTGTGTCTCCCTGCTGCAAATTAGTTGTAAGCAACTTACCTGACTTGGACCTTCAAAATGAGTGAGAGTGCAAATTCTGTTATGCAAAGGTACAATATTTGGATGTAATGAAAGCTATAATCAAAGAAATCTGAGGACCTCAGCAGGGGGAAATCTGGCCTAAATTTTTCATTCAACAAAAGCAACAACTAAGTAGCAATTTATTTCAGGGACCTCGTCTCTGTTAAATTACAAACTTGCATCTTTTCAAATTCTATTATTCAGTATTAAATAATACTAAATAATATGCCCCTATGCCTGAAGGGAAAAAACTTCTGATCAGTGTGTGCTACCTATTCTAACATATGCCAGCAAAACATGGACACTGACCTCACAATCAATACAAAAGCTACAAGTGGCGCAAAGAGCTCGGCATCATAAGACAAGATAGAAAGACCTGCACATGGATTAGAAAACAAACGAAAATATACAATGCCATCAAAAGAATAAAAGAATTGAAATGGAAATGGGCTGGTCACATACCAAGAAGAGCTGATGGTAGGAGGAGCAAGGCAGTCATAGAATGGATTCCACTTGATAAAAAGCATCCACTAAAGAGACCTAAAATGAGATGGATCAACAACATCAGCAAGTATTGCGGGCCCAATTGGCAAAAGAAAGCTCAAGACCATATTGGTTGGAAACATGCAGAAAAGGCCCTCATCCTGCAGTGGATAAACCAGGGGTCAGCAACCCGCAGCTCTGGAGCCGCATGTGGCTCTTTCATGCCTCTGCTGTGGCTCCCTGTTGCTGATTGGCTCCACAATTGATAGGGCTTTCGGTTAACACAGGTAGAGGAAAAAGGATGTCATGCTAGGAGGAGGCTCTATGGTGGGGAAACTGACTTCCAATCAGCAGAGGAAAAAGGACACCGCGCTAGGAGGAGACTATGATGGGGAAACCAGACTTCTGGTCGGCTCCAGAATTGAACAGGGGCTTCTGGCTAGGACCTTTGTGGCTTTTTGCATGTTTAAGGTTGCCAACCCCTGGGATAGACAATGCAGTGGCTAAAATGATGATAATGAGTATTACACACCGCACACACACACACACACACACACACACATATTTTAGCTTATTTTTTCTTGTTGCATCTGTAAACCAAACCAAATGCACTTTCACTGCTCCTCGTTGCTTCATGTAGACGTCCCCTCTTCCTTCTTACGCAGACATTGCTGTGCCCCCTTGACGTTGTGGGCAAATAGGAATGCAGGAGAAACTGAACGCCATTATTGGCATGAGAGTAAGTCAGAAAGAGGCAAAGATATCAAAGTTAGAAATAGGAATTCTTCATTTTTAGGCTTATTGTACTTACTGGGTGATTTCACTAAACTCTTGGAAACTCCACAAGGCCAAGGATGGGATCCAAAGCAGAAAGCAGTTTCTCTTCAAGCCATAAAATAATGTTTTGCTGCAATTTATACTACTGTAGTATAAATTATTCTAAGTCACCGCCCAGCATCAGACAGTAAGTAAAAGGGTAATCTTCAAATTTGATAAATAAACAAACATAAATAGTTTATGCTTGCTATGAAAAAAAGTCTTTCTTTTCTTTCTTTCAAGCACTTTATTTTCTTAGTTTGTATTAGTGATCATTTTACTGCAGTGTTCAATAAAATTACTATTAAAAATGAAATCACGAAGATAGAAATGTTATGTTATGTGAAACTCCATGTAAACACATCTCTTCTTGAGTGAGGGTGAAGGTAGGTGGGAATTTCTCCATATTCACAGTGTATATATTCTCTTGAGCCTTTCGGCATCCTTTAGTCTTTCCGTTGCCTCTATTTGTCAGTAAAAAAAAGGCAAATTGCAATGCACATCTTACATGGGAAAGTTTGCAAAGCAATATAGTGTTTAAAAAAAAAAGTTCATATTATTCCACTGGAAGAAATATCTGTCTTTTATGCTTACACCTCAATCTGAATTAAGGAAGAATAGTTTCATAGCGATTTGACAGTTCAACCCTTTCAATACAGTTATATTCAATTATTATTAAAATTAAATCTTGGAGTTAAGGTTAGGCTCCTTTACTTTTACTTTCCAGAAAACTAAGGAAGGTCCTTTCTAAGATACTTCCCATGTCCCTTCTGTTTCTATTCCCTGAGATACCTTTTGCATGACAGTGGTCTAGTCCAGGGGTCTCCAACCTTCACAACTTTAAGACTTGTGGACTTCAACTCCCACAATTCTGGGAGTTGAAGTCCACAAGTCTTAAAGTTGCCAAGGTTGGAGACCCCTGGACTAGTCTACAGCTCTTCCTGCTGTCTCCCAAGGTCATTCACACATCCCATTACAGATATATTTTATAAAATATTTTCAAGTCGAACTGAAATCAACACCAGACTTGTTTTTTTTTGTTTGTTTTTTTGTCCATGAATTGATTTTGGTTGGGGACATGTCTCTCCATATTTTCAGTTGCTGTTCCTCTAATGAAGAAACTAAATGTATTTCCAGCAAACAGCATAAAGTGTCCTGATGGCTGTTATCATATATAAATATATATTCTACAGAGAAATTATTGAGTCTGTCATTTGCACCTCTATAACTGTCTGGTTCGGTTCTGCAACCCAACAAGAAAGACACAGACTTCAGAGGATAATTAGAACTGCAGAAAAAATAATTGCTACCAACCTGCCTTCCATTGAGGACCTGTATACTGCACGAATCAAGAAGAGGGCCGTGAAAATATTTACAGATCCCTCACATCCAGGACATAAACTGTTTCAACTCCTACCCTCAAAACGACGCTATAGAGCACTGCACACCAGAACAACTAGATACAAGAACATTTTTTTCCCGAAGGCCATCACTCTGCTAAACAAATAATTCCCTCAACACTGTCAAACTATTTACTAAATCTGCACTACTATTAATCTTCTCATAGTTCCCATCACCAATCTCTTTCCACTTATGACTGTATGACTGTAACTTTGTTGCTGGCAATCCTTATGATTTATATTGATATGTTGACTATCAATTGTGTTGTAAATGTTGTACCTTGATGAACGTATCTTTTCTTTTATGTACACTGAGAGCATATGCACCAAGACAAATTCCTTGTGTGTCCAATCACACTTGGCCAATAAAAATTCTATTCTATTCTATTCTATTCTATTCTATTCTATTCTATTCTATTCTATTCTATTCTATTCTATTCTATTCTAAAGCCAACTCTGTGGCCCTGCTGGTATGTCATCCCTGGTGTGCTTCTCCAAGACTAGTATGATCCTTAGCTCCAAAATGCCATATGTCATATTTTAGGGCCTAATGAAAAGAGAGCCCTTTTTAGTTTGGCAAACACCATTTGTCCCACACCAGAGGTGGGCTTCACATACTGTAGCAACTGGTTCGCCCAGCATTGGAAATGTGAGCATGTGCACATCCATGCATGCATGCGGTGTCACGAAACACGGCAATTTGCTTGTGCGCACCACCTGCATATGTGTGTGACGTCAAACAACCCAGCAATTTGCTCGCAAACGCTATCCGCACATGCGTGCCGCGTCAAAAACACAGTGATATAGGGCAGGATGGTGCCCACTACCGGTTCGTCCGAACTGGTCCAATCCGGCTGGATACCACCTCTGTCCCACACCCTGCCTCAGTTTAGCTGATAGGTCAGAGCATGAAAGTTTTGGCTTGGTTGGAGACCCCCTTTTCCTTTGTTCTACCTTTTCTGAACTTCCCTCCAACTTATTAAATAATAATAAAACGGAACCCTTGGTTTGTCCCCGGTGTCAAGCTTTTTCCTTCACTTTCCAGAATATCTGATTGTGCCTAAATGTATACCTGCCCACTGTTTTAATTAAAAATTCCTTTTGCAATAACACCCATGAGCTGTGTGGAGTGCTGCTGACTGCCAGCCTCCGATTCCAAGCAAGAGTTGGAAATGATTTGTAACCGTGGGCTGGGTGGGCTGGGCTGCTGCTGCTGCTGCTGCTGCTGCTGTCCCTGTCAGAAGAATGAAAACAGTTCATTAGTCTTGAACAAAGCAGTTGTGCTAACTGTTCTTCCTTATGTTGCTCAGCATGGATAACAGCAGCTGCCTTCAAGTCTTTTATGAGCAGGAAGAAGCAGCTTAACTTCTCTTTTAAAGAGAGTGAGAGAGATTGGAATTACAAGGGGAGGGAGAGAAGAGGGCTGGGAAAGCCTCTCTTGTTAATTGGGGAGGGAGAGAGGAGACTTTCAGACAGATGAATGTATTATGTTGGTTGGAAAGCATTAATACCAGGGGTGAAATCCAGCAGGTTCTGACAGGTTCTGGAGAACCAGTAGCGGAAATTTTGAGCAGTTTGGAGAACCACCTGGTCCCAGAGTGGGGTGGGAATGGAGATTTTTGCAATATCCTTCCCTTGCCATGCCCATCAAGCCACGCCCACAGAACTGGTGGTAAAAAAAAAAATTGGATTTCACCCCTGATTAATACCATTCTGTTTGGGAGGAAAGATTACTGTCAGAATGTAACTGATCAAGATAAGGAATGTTCACATTCTTCCTGAAGAACCAACAGTAAAAAAAACCGTCATGTCCCCTTTTAAAATCTTATATTTAAATTCTACTAAATGATCAAATTTGACTCTGTGTTGGAAGAAATGTCCATCTGGGTTCAGTTCCAGGCGGGGGGAAAAACACTGGAAACATGGAGACTGCTTGGAAAGATGGTTTTTAATGGTAGACAGGATCACATGCCTTGATAATGTTGGCTGAAGGAAAAAAAGGGAAGAGATGCTGTGAGTGTCTGAGTTTTATACCCTTTCTGGGCTTTTGAATTTGAGTTTGTATTCTGATTGGTTGTCAGACTCCCATGGGACAATGCAGGGGCAACTCTGTAGGCTGTCCTGAGTCCCAGGATTGGTTGAGCCTTGCTGGGTGATATAATCTTTCCAGGTGCCATGTGGTGAGATGGGTAGAGGGCTAATCCTGTCATGTCCTGAGGGCCATGTCTTAATCCCATCACCCTGGAGCTGAAATGGGGGGCAGGGAGCTGCAAGGAGCTGCTTTATCTTTAAAAACACGTTTCTCCTTTTCTCATCCAGGGAAACATAATATTCCGCCTTTTTAATATTTCCTAAAATATTTCATTCTTCTGGGAGAGGGGTGGGTGCTAACTTCCTACACCTGTGAACTAGAAGGTAGAAAGACAAACTAGAAAGGACTGCTAATTTGAAAAAAGACTACTTATGAAAATCACGGATACTTTCTGAATTGTTTCTGTTCCTCTAGTTCGCATTTCGTAAAGTAGATCCAGTTCTCTTCCACTTTTATCAAATAAGCAAACCAGTGGTGGATTTCAATTTTTTTTACTACCGGTTCTGTGGGTGTGGCTTGATGGGCGTGGTGTGGCTTGGTGGGCGTGGCAAGGGAAGGATACTGTAAAATCGCCATTTCCTCCCAATCAACTGGGACTTGGGAGGCAGAGAATAGATGGGAGTGGGGCCAGTCAGAGGTGGTATTTACCGGTTCTCTGAACTACTCAGAATTTCCGCTACTAGTTCTCCAGAACTGGTCAGAACCTGCTGAAACCCACCTCTGAAGCAAACCCACTAGCTTCCCCCATCATTGGCTAACTTGGCTAAGATTGCTGGGTCTTGATTGAAACAGTAAAGCTTCGGAAATTTGCCTCGTGGGGAAGGAGTAGCCATTTTTGGCCTTGGCTTCTCTGTTCCTGAGAAGAAGAAGGTGCCTGTGAAGAAACAGACATATAGCCTCTCTGTCCCTTGCTGCCCTCAGTGCTTTGTACTGTCGGAACAAAATGTTTACAAGTCATCTTGCCTGAAGGAAGGTGTAATGAGCATGAGAAAACTGACAGATTTGTAACCTTGGGTAGTTTGGACTAGCAACATAAAAAGGATTAGTTCCCAGAGTGTGGGAGACTTCCTGGTTTGAAAGGACAAGCTGAGAAAATATTGGTGTGTTTTTACCATCCAAAGGCAGGATCTCCCATAGATCCATAGATAGTTATATACTGTGGGTATAAATAACACCTTGCTATTTCAGGAAATATTCAATCCTGCCACAGAGACAAGCAACTTAGGTCTCCATCATCAACCGGAAGTCTTTAATAGTGAACTTAAGATGCTGAGCTTGCCGATTGAAAGGTTGGAAGTTCAGTGGTTCAAATCCCTAGTGCCCTGTAACGAGCTGAGCTCCCGTTACTTGTCGGAGCTTCTGCCAACCTAGCAGTTCGAAAGCATGTAAAAAATGCAAGTAGAAAAATAGGGACCAGCTTTGGTGGGAAGGTAACAGCGTTCCGTGCGCCTTTCGCATTTAATCATGCCAGCCACATGACCATGGAGCCGTCTTCAGGCAGCACTGGCTCTACGGCTTTGAAACGGAGATGAGCACCGCCTCCTAGAGTCGGGAATGTCTCACAGATATGTGCGAGGGGAACCTTTACCTTTTAGAGCTGCTCACCTTATATTGGAGTAATTTAGTTTGTTTGCTATTCTATGCTGGCAAAATTGGTTTACTAAACACTGATCAGATCATGACTCAGAATATTGGTTAGTTTACCTACAGATGTCAACTAAACCTAGATTAATGGCTGGCTTTCAATTACACAATTAGTTCTCAATTAGGCTTTCTTTTATTTCCCATGCATGGAGAGAACAGAAAAAAAGATAACGTCATTTATCTCTGCAAAGACAAATTCTGGATTTACATCTTGGCTTACATTTATATGCTCATTTTCCATGTATCAATTGACAACATCAAAACAAAGACTAATTAATATTATTTCATAAGGTCACATTTAAACAAGTATTTTAAAATCTGACTGGATGATTGGTGGGTGGAAGTATCCATGCATGTTTTCTTTTTCTTCTCTTTTCCATCTATTTTTTGCCCTTTCTTCCTTAATTTTAATTAGACATTAAAATGCTTCTGATCAGGTTTGATGCTGTTTAGCTTTCAAAGACAATTCAGCAGCTGGCCGTAAATTATAGAATTTAGTTCATTTGCATCACGGGTGTCAAACTCGCGGCATCATGTTGCCATCATGTGACGTATCGCTACACATTTCCCTTCACAGAGCTGGGGTGGGCATGGCCTGCGCATGATGCAACCGCCCCCAGGCTGCCAGTTTGACACCCCTGATTTACATTATCAGGTATCTTTGATACAAAAATATATACTTATAGCAAATGGTGATTAATAAATAAAGTGAGGATCAAATCAATATGCCCAGAAGAAGCCTCCTAAAGGAAACAGACCATCAATATGGAGCCTAGGAGGAACAACATGAAGCTATTAAAATGAGCGTTTTAGACATAGCTATTGAGAGTGGAATCTCTCCAGGGCAGAATTTTGTTGCAGGAATACTCAGACAAATGTGATGATAGAATTTTTGACTGTGATACGGTTCTAGGAATAATATTATTTATTATATTATATTATATTATATTATATTATATTATATTATATTATATTATATTATATTATATTATATTATATTATATTATATTATATTATATTATATTATATTATATTATATTATATTATATTATAATTATACATTATATTATATTTATTATATTATATTATTATATTATCTATTTATATATACTATTTATATTATTATTTATATTATATATTTATATTATATTTATAATATAATAATGATATTATCTAGGAATGCACTACCTGACTGTGGTTTTATTCCAAGACCCCCAAAACTTTAACCTTAGACTGTCTACTGTAGACCTCACCCCATTCCAAGAGGTCTGTAAGGGGCGTGCATAAGCCCATCAGCGAGCCTACCATCCCTGTCCTAATGTTTTCTTTTATTCGTATCCTTTACATGTATTTATAATTATGTTTACACTTGTATCTATCATAAAATACATGCTTGACGAAATAAATAAAATAAAATAAATATATTTACCATTCTAAGAATTGCTTCTAAAGGATTTACCTGTATAGAAAAGGAAGGGAGGGAGGGAGGGAGGGAAAAGAAAAAAAAACAGAAAGAGAGAGAGAAAGAAGAAAGGAAGGAAGGAAGGAAGGAAGGAAGGAAGGAAGGAAGGAAGGAAGGAAGGAAGGAAGGAAGGAATAAATAAATAAATTTGGGTGCATACAGCTTTCCCAAGAGCCAAACTTTTCAGAAAGAATTTTGAGTTTTGTAAAGCTGTCAGTTATACATATCTCACATTTCCACGCATAGAAGGAGTCTCCAGTGAAGAAAAGTGTATGACTTGGGTAATTCCAATTCTGAGACAAGGTTTACATACAGTGTCATGGAATAAGCAAGAAAACAAATCTGTCAAAACTTGATGATGTTAAGTCTAGGACACTGAATACAGCTGTATACACTGTGTGCAGATTGTGGAGGAAATGTGAAATGGAATTAACTAAGCAGCAGTGCTATTTATACAAACAGCAGATTAAATCTCAATGGGAGTGTTGAACTATGGCTAAAGGCAGGCATATATGCAGGGTAAATATTGTGGGAAAGGGAAAATTTGTTTAGAGTAGCCCAAGAGACAATAATGAGTAATGGGTCAAACAAAAATGGCATCTGTCTTTCATTTCCTAGAAATTCCTGGCAATAAACTTGTGTAAGATCTTAATGCCTTACAATAGAAAACAGAGTGTGTGTGTGTGTGTGTGTGTGTGTGTGCGTGTGATGGCTTCTGAGGTTTGATGTCTATTATGGAACTAGCCTTTTGGATACAGTTCCCATTGTGTAGAATGCAAAATGCCCCTGCAATTCTGGAACCACCAACTGTGCCACTTTCCAAAACTAATAAAAACACAAGGAAGCTGAAAGAAACAAAAAAACCCCAGATATTTGTCATCTTATAAAAACTGTTCAACGTGTTTGTTTATTTTAAATCAACAAAAAAAGGAGAATATTGTACTCTTTTTATTCAGCAGTTTGTGGCAAGATTTTGATGGCATGAACTTGGAGGGGCAATAAGATGTAGATCTCTAATGGATCACCATGGACTAGATCAGTGTTTCCCAATTTTGGAAACTTTAAGCTGATACTTCATTCCTTAGCAATGGATGATCTCCCCTAGTGATTTCATGAAGGTGTAGGTTGCCGTTTGTATTAACCATATTTGTTGAGGAAATAAGTATAATGCCTGGCTCTAACAGGCAGAGTCCACAAAGAGATTATGGTTTACATTATATTGTATTCTAATGAACATGAAAATAATAGTTCCACTCAACACTGTCAAATTATTTACTAAATCTGCACTACTATTAATCTTCTCATCGTTCCCATCACCCATCTCCTTCCACTTATGACTATAACTTTGTTCCTTGTATCCTTATGATTTATATTGATGTTGATTTTTTCCTGATTGCTTATTTGTACCCTATGACTATCATTAAGTGTTGTACCTTAGAATTCTTGATGAAGGTATCTTTTCTTTGATGTACACTGAGAGCGTATGCACCAAGACAAATTCCTTGTGTGTCCAATCACACTTGGCCAATAAAAAAATCTATTCTATTCTATTCTATAATGTTGAACTGGGCTCCATGTTGAACTGATCCTAGAGGCAATCAGCACTTCTATGTTCAATCAAATTTGCACCCAAATATTCCCTCCCCCCCCATCTGGGATTGGAAGCTAAGGATGATCCAGCTGGTTAGTACTTGAATGAGAGATCTCCAGGGGTTATCAATGCTGTAGGTTGATTTGGAAATTAAAAAAAAAAAAAACCATCCTGAAAGGAGATGGCAAACTATTTCCATCTTGCTGCCAACAAAACAAAGCATCACCCTTATGTCAGAGTTTCCTCAATCTCCGCAACTTTTAAGATATGTGGATTTCAACTCCCACAATTCCCCAGCCAGCATGCTTAGATGCTGAGAAATCTTGGCCTGTATCAACATCTCCATGAAGTCACCGGGAGCAAAGCTTATACTGAAGGAAACTTGATTTCACATTTTTAGCATCTATATGTATTAACAAGCTGATTAAAGATGGATAAATAGATCACCGATAGCTTTATATGCAATTCCAATGCACCTAGATATAGCTTTATATGTGTCCAATCACACTTGGCCAATAAAAAATTCTATTCTATTCTATTTCCAATTCCAATGCACCTACCCTACAAGGAACCAAACATTCCAGATAATTCCAGAATATTAATGGTGGTATTCCCTCCCCTTGTACTTTTTCTAGGGTCCCACATATATCTTTAATTTAAGAGTACAAATTTAACCATCTGGCAGCTAGGCAGCAAATGGTATCCCTTTTTACTATTCATTTCCACACCAAGAGATACAATTCTACTCATTTCAGCTCCAGTGGCAATTCATGGCAAAGTGCCAACAAGATTTCCATAGAAACAGAGTTTGGTAGTTTATGTGATCCTGTCAGGTGCAGGCTATAACATGGAAGAACATAAATGATTTGGATGCAGTGGGGAACTACAGCACAGCAGCTTTCCATGAGAAACAGTTTAGATATTAATTCAGCAAGGAAACTAGCACATTAATTAGATCTTAACTGGATGCTTCTTCAAGTTAAATACATATACACATGCTTGGCAGATGAGCCTTGAGAAAAAGTATTTATTTTTTCCAGAGAAATCTCATGTTCCAAAGGCTGTAGTTTATGTTTTGCTTTGCATCTTCCAAAATTTATCTTGGAACTTTTTATGGACTCTAGGTTCTCCGTTATTGAATACTCCAGTACAGTGGTGGGATTCAAGTAATTTAACAACCGGTTCTCTGCCCTAATGATTTCTTCCAATAACCAGTTCACCAAACTGCTCAGGAAGTTAACAACCAGTTCTCCCGAAGTGGTGCGAACTGGCTGAATTCCACCACTGCTCCAGCAGCAGTTTCTTACTGGTCTGCAAAACTCCATATAAGCACTGGATGGCATCAAGAGTGTTAGAGGTTTGAAAAATGGGTAGCAACAAATAACAGGGAAATAAAATTCACACCATAAAATATTTATTATGAAACAAAAGATTTTTTTCACTTGTAAGAATCACTCAAATGCTCTTTTAAGAAATTTTTAAAAATTAAACCGAACATTAACAATATTTTACTTATTTTACATGACATATAAAACACCACATCACAAATCATTTTTATTACAACTCAAAGCATTTCCCTGTATATACATACATACACATTATGTTATTCCCTTTCAGGGTTAGCAAATTATGCAGAGCACAGAAAAGACCTTATAAATCAAAAAGATTAAAAGAATTACATAAAAAAAGGAAACACAACTAAAAATTCGCTTACACCAATACTATTCATTTAACATCTCCAGGCTTTTCTATGTTTGCATACCATCCTTGCTTGCTTTTCATATTCATACATTGCTTCATACATTGCCTTTTGTTCCTTATACTTCATATTTTTCTGAAAATCTCATCAATTCAAACCTAAGACAATTTTGTAGGTCTTAGCCTTTCTCTCAACCAATCATTCTTACTTCAGAGTTCATTCTGCAATTGCATCCTCATTAATTCTCACTATCTGTACATACCACAATAATATACTACATTCATACTGGTCACTCACTTTCATATTCAATAACATGCATTCATCACTCATACCTTTTAATGTTTCTTTTTTTCTTGCTGTATCACACAGTTCTTAAGTACTATATTGTGCATCCTTAGGAAGATTTTAATTTCTGCTAAGTGTTGAGCCATTTACTAAGTTCCATTTATTCTCACACATGCTATTCTTCTATTGTATATCACTATTGTGACAATCAGAAACCATTTCAATTCCATAATTCAATCCTTTATCATATGTTTAATCTAAATCAACAAATACACAATGAACTTTCTCACATTCATACATTTCTCAATGAAAAGCATTTCTCCCAAGTAGTTGTAAATTAGTTTCTATAATACTTTCGATTTTAACTTTTTTTTCCCCAAACAAATAAACAAAACATTCACCTGATTTTCACCGAAGTTGCAGGACATGTGCAATGAATTTTAGGATGAGAAAGTGCAGCTCTATGCACTAAGAAGGAAGCCTAACTGATGTCAAACTGGACTTACTTCTAATTCTGTATATAAAGGATTGCAGCCCAAGACCATCAACTTTCGTTTCAGCTAGGAAAATTTAAATCTACCTCTGAGATGATATTGAATTTAATCCAGTTAGCTCCTAAGCACTTCATATTTTTAAGCCAAATTGATCTATTCAGACCAAAAAGGTCTTTTCAAGATAAGAGCTAATTTATTAATCAAATACAATGATGTCACTACTAATAAGCCTCTATAAGATATACTGTAATACTAGGGTGACGAGATACTGTAAATGAGATCAGTTGGTACAGGGCACTATAGTTTTGATTTAATGCCATTTAAACTTTTTAACTTTCATAAAGAACTATCCAATTTATCAAAAATGTTTTTACATGGGTGTCTGTGGACTGTCACATTCTCATTGTAACATTTTTATACTGTTATTTTTACTTTCTAATTCTTCTTGTGGTTGCTAATTTAAACCTTCCTCTGAACTCCAATGTTGAAACTTGGGTAGAATTTTCCAAGCGTGTGACTATTTGGCCTGTTTTTATTGATATTAAATAGGAATTCCCCCTTCTCAGGTCCATGTTAATTCTTGTGACTTTTGTATTGCATTCAAATACAAAA
This sequence comes from Ahaetulla prasina, assembly GCF_028640845.1. Taxonomy (NCBI): domain Eukaryota; kingdom Metazoa; phylum Chordata; class Lepidosauria; order Squamata; family Colubridae; genus Ahaetulla; species Ahaetulla prasina. The sequence continues at coordinate 26,852,085 of NC_080543.1, read as the reverse complement.
AGAGTTACGAACATGTTGGATGAAGTATTGGCTACAATCCACAAATCTCACGTTACCAACATTCCCAAATGCAGTTTTTGAGGCATGCAGGAGCCTTTGTGAGCAAACACTGAAATTCACAGATTAGTAAAACAGATATTGGAGCCTTCGTGGGTATTTTAATTGAAGTAATTTACTATGATCTGAAAATGCCTGAGATAAATAATATTTCTGCATTGACCATGGCCCTAATCCAAAGGACTGCACAGACGTATTCATGCTCCTGAGGAGATATGTCACAGTGGCTGACTGCTTAGTGAGAACATTTTGAAAGGCAACTTTTATGGAGTAATGAGGACTTGCTATTTGGAAAAGGCAGTTATGAAATAAATCCCAGTTTCCTTGTTTCTGAATGAGCATGGCTGATTTAGTTCCTTAAATCCCAGACTATAAATCAAAACTTCGAGTCCATTGGAAAATAAACGTTATATGGTTAGGAAAAGAAACCATATGAAGCTGTCACATGAAGTCAAATTATTTGTCTGATTTTATGGCTCTCCAGATTCTCCAGCAGAAGTTCTCTCAAATCAACTGCTGCAGAACTCATGAGAAGGGAGATGGAAGAGCGATGTCAGGATATGGATATGGACTTCCTACAGTGGAATGACTACATTTTTACCACTGGGCTAACCGATAAATTCCTAGGACTGACACAAACATTGCACCATTTAGCCTACTACTGTGAAGCATGATTGTCGGTACAGCAATATGAAGAGTCATTGTACCTAGGACAAAAAAGGTAAAACAAGACACTCCTAAAATATTGTCTTGTCACATTACAAAATGTCTTCTATTCACTAGGCAAATACCACTGACTGGGAAGTACCTGAGCGGCATTTAATCACTTATTTACACAAGTTTGGTAACAGAAGTATCAGTGCCTCCTTCAGCATAATTCTTAGCCATTATAAATTATACACTGGAATGGAGGCATTACCTAGAAATACCACTTCCAGGTACCTTCATACAGTTTTTCGTTACTGCATCCAGTGAAAACCAGGAATAGATACTGTCTGAAGCACAGGCTTTCCAAAATTATTTACAAATTGTTGTTTTGTACAGTTTGTTGTTACTACTCCTTTGCTTGATGCGTCATTGTGACTAGTTTGATTTCTTGCTTCCTTCCGTTCTTCAGATTTACACAGTCACTGCAGGATACATTTTCTGTTCGCTATTACTGTGGGGATATGGCGACTGAACTGGTCTGTACCCACTCTGCAGGCTATCCAGGAAAGGTGGGACAGAGGTCATGGGCATGGAGTCATGTTGCACAGCATACCCCACGTACTGGGGGTGCAAATACTGCCCTTGGTGAGGCACTATCTGTGTGGCTTGTTGGCAGTTCAGTACTGAGAAATTAGTTGGCATGTTGACATATACATTATTCATGGTCCCCTCTGGTAAGCAGCAGTTAGCTTGTGATCTGGTGGGGGCAGCCCTGGCACCAGAGTTGGCACTTGAACTGGAGCTGGCAGCTGTGCTTGATTGACGCGAGGATGATCCACGGGAGGTGCTGGCACTTGGAATCATGGGGATTGTCTCCATTATCCTATTCCCTCCAGGAGCCCGGCTCTGTTGTGGTTCTTGCTTGGGTCGCAGACACCGGCAACAGCAAGCAGCCACGAGGGATCCCAGAATAATGAATGCCACGAAAACAGACCCCACAATAAGGAATGGCACATATATAGGCACTGCCAACAGAAAAGAAAAAAACTTGTGAGGATTTGTTCTACCAGGGCAAAATATAGATTATATAGTAGTGAGACATTTTTGGCTACCTTTTCTTACCTCCAGCAAGACAAAAGAAAACAAGGAATTGGTAAAGCAGTCTTCCCAACCTATTGAAGTCCAAGTATGCTGAACTATAATTCCCAAAATAGCAAAGCCTGTGACTGATAATTAGGGGAAGTCAATATACCTGGAAGGATTGGAAAAACACTAGCTTTTTGAGTTGTTTCACAAACTGTAGTCAAAAATGCTGGCAAAAAATTGCAACAAGCATGGCAAGTTCTTCTCTCTTCCCCCCCCCCCCCAATCACTTATAACAACTGAAATAAATGACACAACATCATGCACTAATTTTCCTCTTACCATCCCATGTTATTGTTATTCCTGCTCTTCCTCTAGTTCATGGAAAGACACTTGGAGATCTTATTTCATCTTGATAACAACTCTGAAATAGGTTGATTTCAGAGCCTGGCTCAAAGTTAGTTCCATAATCAGCTGGAGATCTGAACCTCAGTCCATTAAATTCCACTGAATCTAATTTAGGTGGACATATCTATAATTGCACTATTCAAAACAAAGATTAACAGTTAATAGTGATTAAATTGTTTAAAATTTTATGTACTCAGGTAGTACGATCTCTATTAATGTTAATGTGACTTGAACATATATACAATTAAGTTAGGTTGAGCCCTATTCCTCTTGAATCTAGAGAAATTGTACTTTGTTGTTACTAATCAAAAGGGGTTTGTCATTGTCTATTTCCAGATTCACCCTCACACAAGTGTAAATGAAATTAATCACTTCTTGTAATATGCAGTGTTTTCAGAAATAGGAGAAATAAAGTGTGTTGACAACATAAACACAGTATCAGAATGGGTTGCTTTGCGTTTCTTCCTTTATTGATTTGCCAGTTTAATGTAGTTTAGTTTAAATTCTTAGATGATTTCCTCCATTCAAATATAATTCTTTATTCTTTATTCCTAATTATATACTTTATTCTTTATTACTAATTAAATACTAAGCCTGATTCATTTCTAGTTCATCCAAGGTTGGTTAGCTAGTTGAATAATGAATAATAATGAGTAATTAGCCCGAATTATAATATAATTTCTGATGGATTCATACATTTCAGGAGAAAAATTGCTGGAAAGAAATTTAGCAAAAGTTTTTCAAATAAGTCAAAAGATTGGGTTTAGTTTTGGAATATAAATCACACAGGAAGGCTTCTCGAATCATACTATTTATTCATTCATAATACAGAAACACCTAGGCTAGACTGTTATATGAGCTGATATTATTTTTGGCCCCTTTTGTTAAAGAGTTTCATTTTTCTAGAATTTTCTTTTTTAATTAGAAAATCAACATAAAATATTGTTAGTTAAATGATAGGTCTCTTTGAGACAATTTAATTGAGGTGTTATAGGAAATGCTGCCATCTAGAACAGGAATGTCAAACTCGCGGCCCGCATGCATCACAAGCTGGCCACGCCCACGCTCGGTTTAGCGAAGGGGGGGAAGTTGCAATACTCATGTGACAACAACATGGTGCCACAAGTTTGACACCCCTGATATAGAAAGTAAGACAAATATATTTGCTTTTCCTATAATGGGAAGGGGAGGGAATGAAAATTCAACGTTATAAAATATAAAATAGAGATTATGAGTGAGATTATTAATAACTTAATATGTCTACTTTTTCTAGTTTTGCCAACGAGCCTGAGTCAATATAGCTGATGGCAAGAAAACCGAGGTTCAAAACATCTGGAGGGCATCAAGTTACCTGTCACAGGTCTAAAGCAGGGGTCTCCAACCTTGGTCCCTTTAAGACTTGTGGACTTCAACTCCCAGAGTTCTGGAAGTTGAAGTCCACAAGTCTTAAAGGGACCAAGGTTGGAGACCCCTGGTCTAAAGTATATTGCTCTGGAATTTCTGCAATTTGGAGGGAATTAGCAATTAAGATCAAGTGTTCTTCCAGGCACAGAAGGGAATGTTTCCCCTATTGTTCCCTAAATGCATACCGATTATCAGGCCAAAGCAATTTTTCCTTTCAAGGGGTATTTTTTTAAGATTGAGGGTATAGCCTCCAATGTCCCATGACTTTCAACATAAGACATCATGCTAGCTGGATCATAAACCAGCCTAAGATGTTCAGCCAATATGATTATTAGTGGTTCAGTGTTTTGTCCAAATGCAAAAACCTACCGTAGCTTAATTAAGAAAACAACTATTTTTAGCACTGATAGGCATGTTGTGTAAATTTTAAACTGAGACTAAGAGCAGGAAGGAGAGCCAGTTTGGTGTAATGGTTAATGCACCAGGCTAGAAACTAGTAGATCATGAATTCTAATCCCACCTTAGCCATGAAAGCCAGTTTGAGTGACTTTGGGCTAGTCACTCTATCTCAGACTCAGGAAGAATGAGGCAAAAGTTTCTACTTCCAGAATCTTGCCACTAAAAATGCAGGGACTCAACACTAACTTTAAGGTACAAAAAATATATGGAAGGTACAAAAAAATATATGGAAGCAGGAAGTCTTAGCTCATGGTGACGGATCTATTCCCTAATCTAAACAAGGAGATTTGCTAGTTTCTCCCTTGCATTTTTTACACCATTAGTTACCATCACATCCTATCACTGAATATTCCAAATATGGCTGAAGAGAGCTGTACCCTAAATATCAGGCTAAAGCAATTTATTAGTCCTCATTGTTCATATGCAAAATTAGAATGATCAAACAAGATTAAAATAATGTATATGAAATGCTTTGATCATTGCAATGAACTTGGTTAATGCTAAAATAACACTCATATGCAGTTAAGTAAATTATCCAAAATCCATATCAAGAGAATATTCTTATTTAAGCAACAGAAGATTCACAACATAGTTCCAGGTTTTAGTTCAGTTCAGTTCAGTTCTCATTAATACTTCCAACACTGTTTACTATTTTACTATTATGCTATTCAAAATGTACTTGGCTACTTTATGGCTTATTGTGGTACCCTGTGATCATAGCATTAAGGAAGATGATTAAAATCTGGAGGGAGGATAGGAATTGAAACATATTACTGTTAATATTTGGGACATTTTTGTAGCAGGTTGCATTTTAATCCATGGAAACTGTTCCATGTCAGTTTCTGACATGCTTTTAGGTTGCTCTGAGAATTCTCACAAAAATTGTTGAAAAGTGGAACCAATAATAACAGGTCCCATGGTTTTTGAAGAGTAAAATTTAACCTGAAACAAGAAAGCTTGTGATTATTATGTAAACTTTCATTCCAGCTAATGCAGATATAGCCTCAGCGTTACTTTTGTACTTTCTTTTTGGTTTTCAACAAGGCTGCTATCCTGGATTTTTTTTATTTTTTGCTTATTTGCTTATTTTCAGGTAAACACTGAATGTTGAGAGTCTGTGAATAAAAAGAGAAAAACCTGAAAAAGGGACCCCCACACGTGTACATACACACTCCAAAAAAGATGTTTCTACCTGAGAGCCTCTATCCCAACTTTCAGCAAACATGGTATCTTCCAACTGCGGAGGAGTAAAAATTCTTAAACCAGTTTGTTGATGATGAAATATTTGATTGATCAACAAACTCTTGCTCAGACCTCCAGAGCATTCAGGTCTCAAGAATATCAATTTTCTTCTGTGCCTAGGCTTACAAAATAAACTCAGTCAGGCTTAGTTAATATTTTGATGGGCAACATCAAGGAATGTATACCACTTCCACAAGATTTATATATGGGATATTGTTGGCTTAATATGAGCTCTCTGTGAAACTGCTAGCAACTGGAACTGTGGAAGGCATCATCACTGAGAAAAAACACAGTTGTTTAAAGCAGGGGTCCCCAATCCCCAGTCAGGATGGGTACAGAGAAAGTAATTGGTGCTAAATGACAATGTGAGTTTCTGTGTCTGAAGGAAGATTAAAACCTAACTTCTCAATTTTTGTCCAACCATACCTTAACCAACATACCACAATAGTTAATTACATTGTTATGTCACAGCTAGCTTCTGGTTAAAGGTGACCCACTCCAAATCTCCATGACTTTTACTGTCTACTGTATTCATCATTAACTGCACAATCCAGCAAGGGAGCATTCTTTTATATCTATGCCCTAACAGGATATTCACTCTTTTGGATTTTACCTTATTTTAGTTTACTGACAAGTTGTTTTTCACTTTATCTTCTTAAAAACTAAAGAAAACCCTCCCACACCACTTCTTTGACAATATGCAGTTTACCATACTGATCATTAATATTACAGCAACCACTATGGCATCCTCATGGTCATGTGATCAAAATTTGGGCATTTTGCAACCAACATGCATTTACAAAATGTATTTACAATAGTTGCAGCATCCATAGAAATGCAGCATTTCTGTGATCACATTTGTGTGATCACAGGTGTGAAAGACCAGATCCACAAGCGTAAGATTCAATTAACCTGATTTATTACTAAACTCCTACCCACAGGTGGGGGACCTGCTTAGAATTAGATAAGGGTCAACAGCACTGAAGGGAGGGGTTGGACTTTGTCTGCTTGTGGTTAGCAAGGGATTCTAGGCCAATTAACCCTTTTCAATCTGCCCCGCAAGGTTATGCCATCTCTTCTTGTACACATAGCAACTTCAGTGATTCACTTAACCAGGGCAAAAAAGAACATAAAATTGGGTGCCTTGCTTAGCAACAGAAATTCTGGTCCCAATTGTGATCATAAATTGAAGATTACCTATACTTTAAATATATATTCCAGTCTGTTTCCAGTTGGGTAGTTCAATAAGCTCTTAACTGCATTTTTGCTAAAAAATCAGGAGATGGCAACAGATTTTATACATACTAAAAATTAGACAAATTGGATGAAATGGTACTAACTTCCAACTAAATGACTGCAGCTTATAGGCATTTAAAACCTAGACATCATCAACTCAATTAGTTGCCACTGGTCACTGGTACCTATGAAAATCTTTTCATGTCTCTTTTTATGACTGTACCTTTTTCAATTCCTGCTCTTAGCCCACAAAATTATAGTAACATTTTCAGGTGCCTTCTGCACCATGATATTCTACATGTTGTTCAATTATCATGCATTGCTCAACCCTGAAACTTAAGCTTTATTCCTTATACCATCCGTCTTGTCAACTCGCATGATTCTGATTTTTTTGCCAGATGTATGTATACATTCAAAATAGACTATGTTTCTCTGTGTCACATATGTGTGTGTGAGGGTACATGCATAATGTATATCATAATCCTTTGAGAGCTGAATGCAATGAAATTTCATTTTAATGTATGCTGATTAGTGTACATTTAAAGTAACAATAAATATTATATTCTATTCTATTCCTATTCCTATTCCATTCTATTCTTTTATTCTAAAGCCATTTACCGCAATTCAGAAAATTGTAACTTCTCACACTGAAAATTCTGCTGAGTGTTAAGTATATAGAATGTTTTCTTGAGTTATTTGGTTCACAAAAGTTTAGGAACAATAAATAATGAGGACACTTACAGATCAAAGCAATAAATGGGACTTTGTATGTGAATGGATGATTTTTTTTTATGCATTGTGGTGATGGTACAATAATTTTAAGGGATTTTGAGGGAAGCAGCTTTGAAAAAAATTTCTGGAAGTTTCAGAAAGTTTCACAGGTGGGATACTTGCAGATATACATCACAAGAGACTTGTTTTGAAACTACTTTTCTTAAACTTTAAACAAAGGCAAGTACTGTATAAAAGAATTCCTGAACTTAGGATAACTATACAAATATTAACATTGAATGTGTTTGGCAGAATGCTCTAAATTTCTCTTGCTATGTGATTGAATACAAAGAAACTAAATAAAGTGCATTTCAATTTAAAGTACATGTTTTCCATCTCATCAGTGATAGCCATATGCATGCAAATAACTCAAGCACTTTCTGTTAAATGAGAGCCTGTTCTTAAGTCACTTTCAAGTTCTCTACATTTAATAACTTTTGAGTTTTTTTAAACAGTATCATTTTCACATTCCATTCAAGAAATTATAATTTTTGTGCCACAACAAATACATGCACATGTGATATGAATTAAGAGCCCATATAAGGCTCTGGATATTCTCCATATCAAGAGTCTTCCATCTGGTCTTACTGCTGAGTCAAATAAACAGGTAGATCTGTTTTGCCTGCAATACCCCATCCTGAGCCCCAAGATGGAGCTAGAGCTGGATCTAAACCCTGAAGTCCAAGATCCCCAAAGAGAATCAAGGAGCAGACGAGAAGCAGGTTAATCCGGATCTAGCATTAGCACCCAGCCTGAAACATCCAAATTATTCAACAAATTAGAAGTGGCTGACCAAGTGGCTGACTGGGCAAGTACCAGTGATGAATACCAGAATATGATGGTACTCATCATATTTCTTTATTATTGGAAATAATATCTTCATAATAAATGCATATTCCAAAGCAATATGGTACGGATTGCAGTAAGCCATAACAGGACTAATGGAGGTAGTATTAGGTACAGTCCTTGACTTACAACAATTCATTTAGTGACCGATTTGAAAACAGTGATTTATGAAGAGTGATTTATGAACCGTGGCAGCATCCCCATGGTCATCAAAATCCAGAAGGTTCAATATTTATGAGGGTTGCAATGTCCCAGGGTCATGTGATTCCTTTGTGACTCTCACAAGCAAAGTCAATGGGGAAGCCAGATTCACTTAACAACCAGTTATTAATTGAACAACTGCAGTGATTCACTTAACAACTGCGGCCAGAAAGGTCATAAAGTGGGGGCAAACTTAACAACTGTCTCGTTTAGCAACAAAAAATTGGGGATCAGTTGCGGTCATAAGTCGAGGACTACCTAAAAGAAATACAGGTAGTTCTCAACCTATGAGCACAATTGAGCCCAACATTTCTGCTGTTAAGTGAAACGTTTGTTAAATGAGGTTTGCTCACAGTTGTTAATGCCTTCCCCATTGACTTTGCTTGTCACAAAAGGCAATCACATGACCCCCCCAACCCCCGCAACAGTGATAAATATGAATCAGCCTCCCAAGGGTGTGAATTTTGATCACATGATCATGAGGACGCTGCAAAGGTTGTAACTGTGAAAAAAACCCGGTCACCAGTCACTTTTCAGTGCCCTTCTAACTTTGAACGGCCATTAAAGGAACTGTTGCAAGCCTAGGACTACCTGTAGCCCAAGCATCAGATCCAAAGGGAAAAGGGGTAACTTCAATGGGAGAAAAGCGGTGCAATGGTGGGAGTATCAGGCTCCCCGCTCCGTACCTGCGGCGCTGTCTGGCACGTCTTTATCCGGCCGGCCGTGCTCGGCTCCGCCGTGTTGCCGGTCGTTGTCGCACATGCCCTGATCCAGGCGGACCTCCGGGCGAGAGCAGCAGTAGCGAAGCGCGCAGGTGCCGCAGCAAATGGTGGCGTCGCCGTCGTCGAAATGCTCCGGACACTGGAAACCTTCCCGCCACGACGCTCCATCCTGCCAGCCGTGGCAATACTCGCCGCTAGCCAGCGCTCCTCGCGCCCTCAGTCCGACCAGCAGGAACAGCAGCAGGAGCAGAAGCCGCCCTCCCGGCGCCGCCAGCAGCTGCCAACGCCGGCCCCGCCACATGGCACCGCGAGGCGGGCGAGGGGACGGTGGGGAGCAGCAGCGGCGGCGGCTCCTGCCCTTGATTCGGAGGCTCCGTCAGCTATGCAAGGCTGCCCGTCCCGCGCCCTCTCTTCTGGCTGGCCTGGATTGACACGGGCAGCGGCCACAGAAGTTGGTGCGCCCGCGCGCGCGAGAGCAAGAAAAGAGAGGAAAATATACGAGAGACAGAAGCCGGCCTGAGGAAGGCGGGCTCCGCTGGGAAGTCAGGCGTAGAGTGCCAACGAGGGGGTGGGCTGCCGCTAATAGACGACCCCTGAAGTAAGTGCCAACTTGGTTGTCACCTCGCTGCAGCAACTGGCTAGGAACAGGCTGTGTGTGTGTATTTGTGTGTGTCTCTCTGTGTGTGTGTGTGAGAGACGGGGTGTGGGGAGGCCAAAGGATAAGATAGAGCCTGCGGTCTGCCGAAGGGTTTGGGGCTGAGGGTAAACAGCACCGCAGTCCACCCGCTCTTAGCCGACACCAAGAGGAGCCGCCCTGTGGGAGTCCAAAGCCGTCTCTTCAGGTTTCCCTCTCCTCGGTCAAAAGTCACTTGGCGACTTCGGGTCTTCTAGCCCCACTTGGTCGCCCCGCGAACTCTTGGCCGTCGAGGAACTTTCGGCATCTCGCGTGGGACTTCCTTTGTCACGAAGTCCGAGGGAGACCGCAGACGCTGGGAAACGCGGGCGCGACTAACGGGGAAACCCCGAGTGGCGCTGCTCGACGAAGCTACACCATAACTATCCCAGCCGAGTGAGGAGGGAAAACGCTTTGGTCGGGGAGGCAGAGCCCGAGACGACGAGCGAGCCCCTCTTTAAGAAACGGAATGGCGAGCTTGGGGCCGTCGCCCCAAGACCAACGGGACTGAGCAAAGGACTCCGGGAACCATTAACACGCCCGGAGATCCCTCGGTGCGCGTGGCTGGCGGAGACCGGCGGAAGGGGGCTGAGGGGCCCACCTGGAGGCTGGCGAGAGACACCGCCGCCCCCTTCCTCACGCGCGCCCGCCTTTCCCCTCGCACCCGCTGCAGCAGCAGCTTCTCAGCCCCTCTTAAGTCCGGAGAGTCCTCATATCCAAAAGTCGGGATCCGGGTCGAACTCCTTTATGCCCATGGAGGAGCTTCATGGAAAAGTCCAGCAGCTGGAATAGCGGAAAGGGGTCGGGAAAGAGCCCCGTTTGGAGCGCAATCTCCCGCTCCGGCTCTCTTCTTCCCCGCCGTGCCCTGCACAGTTCCCAATTGACCGCTGTTTTCCTCTGGCTTGGAGAGGCGAGCAGGAGCCCGGACGCAGCTCTCGCCGGTACAAGGACGGCTTTACCTTCCGATCATCCTCCCAGCCGACGATGGCAAAAACTCCTGGCGGAGGTTCCCGATGCCCCGGCAGCAGCCACAGGAGCTACCGGTGGTGCGCGCGGATCTCTTTCGCTCCCTCGCGTTCTCTGTTATTATAGGCAGCCCGACGCTCCTCCAGGCGCGCATGCGCCCCAAGAACCGGCGCTCGCTCTCCCTTTTGCTGAGAAAGGAGTGGGTTGTGGGGTTTTTTTTTTTAATGCTCTTCTCACCTCCGCCGAGCGGGGCGATTGGCTCACTTCCCCCCTCCCCCAAAGACCAGGAGGAGGAGGGGGGGGGGAGAGGAAGAGCAGCCGGTGGGATTGCAAAAGCAGCGACGGCTCGTTCAAAAGAGATGGAGGTGGATCGCCTTCCAAGGGTTTCGGCTTAAACCACGTGCTGCGTTGCTGGGGAAACCCAAAGGTGCTCCCCCCCCATCTCAAGAGACAACTGGACTTTCAAGAGCTGGTTGACTGAGAATCTCCATAGATATTTGCATGGGGAAAGGAAGGGTTTATACTTTACATAAATGACCTTTGCGATCATATTATAAGCAACTGCTTTCTCTTCGCTGATGATCAGGGATGGGTTCTACTTAACTTTACTACCGGTTCGCATTGTGCCCACGTGCGGTCCGCTCGCGCCTTCTGTGCATGCACAGATCACTTTTGATGGAGCCTCCTGCCGGTTTTACTATGGGTTCTATAGAACTGGTCCAAACTGGGGGCAACCACCACTGCTGATGATGTAAAACTATTCAACACCACCGACAATACTGCTGCCCTACAAAAAGACCTTGACTCTGTGTCAGAATGCTCAAAACAAGTGGCAACTCCAAATCTCAACCAACAAATGCTCTGTCTTGCACATTGGCCCAAAAAAATCAAAACACAAAATACAAGCTTTGCGGATACAACCTCATAGATGACTCACTCTGTCAAGGACCTTGGAGTACTCATCTCAAACGATCTAAGTGCCAGAGCTCACTGTAACAGCATTGCCAAAAAGGCATTAAAAGTTGTTAAACCTAATCCTGCGTAGATTCTTCTCTGGTAATATTGTACTACTAACTAGAGCAGGGGTTGGCAACCTGCAGCTCTGGAGCCACAAGTGGCTCTTTGGGCCCTCTGTCGCGGCTCCCTGTCCCATCACTGGTTCACTGCGCCCGTCTTTATTTCTTTTTCGGACTTCAGCCCAAAGCGGCAGGAAGCGAAGGCTGCCTTACGCATAAAAGTGGTGTGAAGGCAGGTACAGGGCAGCTGTTGTGGTCTGTCAGCAGCCTATGGAGCTGGCAACGGAGTTGGACAGCGGTGAGGTTGAGGTGAGGCCAGGGCCATCGGGAAGTGAAGTAGTTTATTACTACCTACTTGGGTCTGGGTCACAACAGTACTTTCCTGTACTTTCCTCCCCACTCCCCTCCTCTCGTAACCCCCTGGACAGCTGTGGCTGACCCGGGAGCGTGCGCGCGCACGGACGGAGAGACCCTCCATAAGCGAACCACTGCCCGTCCCGCGCGCACCTTTCCTGAGCTTTGGCGCTCGCTTGAGGAGTGTCTCCCCACGCGCGCACACACTCCCGGCTCAGCCACAGCTGTCCCAGGCATCCTGAGAGGAGGAAGAGGAAAATGGTCGCTGGAGAGTGCAGGAGCGAAGCTACCCTGTACCTGCCTTAGCACCACATTTGCACTTCAGGCTGGAGTCTCCCTGTGCCTGAGAACGCTCCTGCCTCAGCCACAACAGGCCAGGGAGTTACAAGAGGAGGGGGAGAGGAGGAGGGAGGGGGGAGAGATAGAGAGAGAGAGACATACAGAGTGATACACAGACGGGGTGAGAGAGACATAGAGAGATACATACAGAGTGATAGATTGTGGGGAGAGGGAGAGATACACATAAACAGAGGGAGAGAGACATAGAGCAGGGCTCTCCAACCTTGGCAATTTTAAGACTTGTGGATTTCAACTCCCAGAGTTCTGGGAGTTGAAGTCCACACGTCTTAAAAGTTGCTAAGGTTGGAGACCCCTGGTATAGAGAATAGTTTTGTGGCTGGGTAGGCGTGGCTATGTGGTCATATGACTGGGTGGGAGTGAGTGACCTAAAGTTGGCCATGCCCACCCAGGTTTTGTGGCTCCCAGTGTCGTTTTTTTCCCCCTGTAGGAAACGGGTCCAAGTGGCTCTTTGAGTGTTTAAAGTTGCCGACCCCTGAACTAGAGCATACAAAACATTTGCTAGACTAATTCTCAAATACAGCTCATCTGTCTGGAACCTGCACTGCATATCGGACATTAATACAATTGAATGAGTCCAGAGATACTTCACAAGAAGAGTCCTCCATTCCCCTACCCTCAACAGAATACTTTATGCCACCAGGCTTGAAATTTTGGCCTTAGACAACTTAGAACTACGCCACCTTCAGTCTGATCTAAGCGTAGTACATAAAATTATCTACTACAACGTCCTACCTGTCAATGACTACTTCAGCTTCAACCACAATAATACATAAGCACACAATAGATACAAACAGACCAATCTCTCTATGCTGCGTCACCTGCAAAATAATGGAATCTATCATCAACCAATTCATTACCCTCCACCTAGAAACAAACAACCTACTCTTTAATAAACAATTTGGTTTCAGAAAAAAATTATCATGTAACTTACAACTTCTCCACTGCAAAAACATATGGACTACTAATCTTGATCAAGGCAAAGCAATAGATGCAATCTACATAGACTTCTGCAAAGCTGTTGACTCAGTAGTACATGACAAACTTCTCCTAAAACTAAAATCCTATGGCATTTCAGGACCTTTTCACAATTGGATAAATGCCTTCCTGTCAAACAGACAACAAGTGGTCAAAATTGGCAACGCTCTATCAAATCCTGTTCCTGTCAAAAGTGGCGTCCCCCAAGGCAGCGTTCTTGGACCAACGCTCTTCATACTATACATAAATGATCTCTGTGACTTATCTCAAGTTATTGTATTCTCTTTGCTGATGATGTCAAACTATTTTGTCATCATGCTGATGATGTCAAAGCATCAACAATACTTCTACCCTTCAAAAAGACCTTGACTTTGTATCCGATTGGTCTCCAAATCTCAATCAGCAAATGCTCAGTCTTACATATTGGAAAAAAGAACCCAAACACTAAATACAAGCTTGATGGACATTACCTTACAGACGACCCCCACCCTGTTAAAGACCTTGGAGTTTACATATCAAATGATCTAAGTGCCAAAGCCCACTGCAACTACATAGCAAAAAAGGCTCTAAGAGTTGTAAACCTAATTTTGCGTAGCTTCTTTTCCAAAAACTCCACTACTAACCAGAGCATACAAAACATTTGCTAGACCAATTCTTGAATACAGCTCACCTGACTGGAATCCACACCACATCTCTGACATTAATACAATTGAACGTGTCCAGAAATATTTTACAAGAAGAGTTCTCCGCTCCTCTGAAAATAACAAAATACCTTACACCACCAGACTTGAAATCCTGGGATTAGAAAATTTAGAACTCCGCCGACTCTGACAAGACCTGTGTTTAACACACAGAATCATCTATTGCAATGTCCTTCCTGTTAAAGACTACTTCAGCTTCAGTCGCAATAATACAAGAGCAAACAATAGATTCAAATTTAATGTTAACCGCTTCAATCTTGATTGCAGAAAATACGATTTTTGTAACAGAGTTGTTAACGCTTAGAACACACTGCCTGGCTCTCTGGTCTCTTCTCAAACTCCTAAAAGCTTTAACCAAAAATTGTCTACCATTGACCTCACCCCATTCCTAAGAGGACTGTAAGGGGCGTGCATAAGAGCACAAAAGTGCCTACCGTTCCTGTCCTAAGGTTTTCTTTCATTATATCAAATTAATACAATTATTACATACTTTTGCTCATATATATGCTTATATGATATTTTGTTGATTTATGTTGATGTTTGTGTATACTGTTGTGACAAAATAAAAATAAAATAAAATAAAATAAACTGCTCCAACTCAATTGCAGAAAATATGACTTCAGCAATAGATTGGTCAATGCCTGGAATGCACTACCTTACTCTGTGGTTTCTTCCCCAAACCCCCAAAACTTTAAACTTAGACTGCCTACTGTCGACCTCACCCCATTCCTAAGAGGTCTTTAAGTGGCGTGCATAAGGGCACCAGCGTGCCTACCATCCCTGTCCTAATGTTCCCTTTTTAAAGGGTCATCAGCCTCTTGCTCTGGCTACACTCTCTTCCGACAGCTTGGTAGATTGGAAGAGAAGATTGCAAATTGCTATGCTACCTTCTTGCTTCCCGATTGACCACCTGTGGGCTTCACTAAGTAGAAGACTCAGCCCGTGATGAAGAAAAAGTGGGCGCTCATTCATTCTTTCTGCCGCTATCAAGGGTGGGTTACTCAAGCTGATGATTTTGGCAACTGATGCTGACCAGGAGTGGGCAACTATGGCCCCTTTACAACCTTTAGACTTCAACTCTCATGTTGGCTCAGGAATACTGGGAGTTGGTCCACAGGTGGCAAAGGAGTCATAATTGCTGTGTTGGACTATAACTCCTGTTACCTCTGCCCATCAAGCCAGTAATGGATGTTGTAATCTCTCAAATCTGGAAAGCATCTTGAATAAGGCTGGTTTACAAACATCATTTGTAATCATTCCTATCACCCATCTCCTCCCACTTATGACTGTATGACTGTAACTTGTTGCTGTATCCTTACAATTATATTGATTGTTTCGTAGTATGATTTGATTGCTTATTTGTTCCCTATGACTATCATTAAGTGTTGTACCTTATGATTCTTCATGAATGTATTTTTTCTTTTATGTACACTGAAAGCATATGCACCAAAGACAAATTCCTTGTATGCCAATCACACTTGGCCAGTAAAGAATTCTATTCTATTCTATTCTGCACAGTCTTCATCTTCCTTCTTGGGCTTGTCTCGTCTAAGTAGGGATTTCACACAGCACCACAGTGAAGCTTTGGTCCAGTAGTAGGGAATCAACCCAGCAAACCACAACCCTGCTGCCCAATGTCACCCAGAAGAACAGGTGAGAGAAGAAGTCAAGGAGGCTCCTTGTGAAAGGAACACGAGTCCAGAGCAGGGGTCTCCAACCTTGACAACTTTAAGCCTGGCAGACTACAACTGCCAGCTTTGCTGGCTGGGGAGTTCTGGGAGTTGAAGTCCGCCAGGCTTAAAGTTGTCAAGGTTGGAGACCCCTGGTCCAGAGTGCCTGTTTGAAAGAATAAACAAAAGGACCCGATGGACAGGCTGTGATCACATCAGTGAAATATTGGGAAGAATTGGGCTCATTAGACACAGTTTTGAGCTGTGAATATGATTGCTTCTCTAGTGGCTATTGATTCAGAAACGGACCTGACCTATTCATCTATCTGTGGATGGATCTGATCTATCAATCAATCAATCTGTGTTGCTCTCTGTCCTCACTACCTGCCCTCAAAATAGCTGCCAGGAATGACAAATTCCTGGTTGGGGCACCCTTCACATTTTTCTAACTTCGGCAATAAAACAAAAAAAGGGAGATATTGCAGCTATGTTTATTACTCGATTGCTCTCAGCAGTAACAGCTGCTAAGTAGCTTCAAAATAAACAAGAGTGTGTTAAGCAGGATTACTCCCAGCATAGTGTTTTAACTCTGTATATACATCATGTCCCAAAGATGTGCAATCCTATTAAATGGGAAAGATAACACAAGTGCCTTTTCTTTAATCAACACAATGTCCTATCTGTCAATGACTACTTCAGCTTCAACCACAACAATACACGATCACACAACAGATACAAACTTAACATGAACCGCTCCAAACTCGATTGCAGAAAATATGACTTCAGTAACAGAGTTGTTAATGCCTGGAATGCACTACCAAGACTCCATGGTCTCATCCCAAACCCCCCAAAACTTTAAGACTGTCTACTGTTGACCTCATCCCATTCCTAAGAGGTCTATAAGGGGCATGCATAAGAGCATCAATGTGCCTACCGTCCCTGTCCTAATTTTCCCTTTAATTGTATTCATTTTATGTATTTAATTCATGCTTATATTTATATATATTATCTAATATGTACTCGACAAAATAAATAAATAAAAATAAATACCTGTGGTTTCTAGAACAGCCCTGCCAAGTTTAATTTGCTTTAATGGAAAAATACAGGAAATATATTCCAAGTTGATAGAATTTGTTTTGAGGTCCTGGGTGCTCTCAGAGCTTGCTTAGTTTGTGTGTGTGTGTGTGTTTTGTTCAGAAAGTACCACAGTTCAAATATTCTATTAGTATTTGCTTTGTTTAGAATCTGCTTTGTAAAGCATAACAACAACAAAAAAGTTTCCTTGTAGTAGTTCAGAGTTAGTAGAATGGTTGCAGTGTTAGGAATTCCTAAAGTGATTTTTGTATTTAAGAAAATAAACCCAGCTCGCTTCTAGTGCTCAGAATAAATTGTTCAGCTCTGAGAGGCAACCAATTCTTTAATTATAAGGTATGCATTTGACACCTGAATCCAGTGATTTATAAAACAGAAAATAGATCATGTCCATCCCTGCCTTGATTGGGGGGCAGGGAGCGTGTAATATCTTAAAATGTTTCATATTCAGCAGGCCTAGGACTCTGTCCCCGTCCCCTTTCTTCTCTTCCAAAAGCTTCACACATAATTGGCCTTTCCCCCCTGGGTTAACTGCTTATTCACAGCAATGTCCACAGCCATTATGAATCATTCAGATTCTTTTGTCAAAGTCAGGAGTCCCTTGCACCCTTTGAGCCAAAACCAAAAATGACCTATTCATTAGTAATTAGGTATTCTGGTTCTTCCAGCATCAGCAGGTATGCTTAAAACTTTTGTTGAAAGTGAAGACCACTTAAGAGATACTTCTACATAGACATTGTTTTTTAAAAACAATGATTTGTTTTTTTAATCCCATTCCATTTGTCCTCCAGAGAACTGGCTGAGGAACTCTGGGAGTTAAGTCCACAAGTCTTAAAGGGACCAAGGTTGGAGACCCCTGTTCTAAAACACTCCCTTATATTTATCTTTCACTAGTAGTAAGGTTGATTGTGTGCCATCAAGTCTCTTTAATATTTCTCTTTTCCATGACAACCTATCCCTAATCTGTTCTTTCAACTCCCCTAAAGGTGCGCTCATCACCATTATAACTGAGCATAAAGCAGGATGGACTGAGAAATGTGACTGATCCATGATCCTCAATGAGTTCAATGACTCAAGATCATGATGGGATGAAAGTGGATAATAAAAACCATAATCTATCTAATATACATTTGTTACTACTGCTAAATTTACAAGCAAGGTTGGGTGAAAAGTTCACCTGCCTATTAAACTTTGACCTTCAATTGAAGATTGTTACTTGGACTCAATCCTTCCAACAAAGGGATTTTTTTTTACTTTCAGGTTATGTTAATGCAAAAGACAGCTAATTAATTCTGCAGTTGTTCTGCAGTATCTAGGTCCACCTTGATGGCACTATGTTGTCAATATCTTAGCTGATCTCAAAAATCCTAAGTAGAATGAAAGTTGGTTATTATTTGAATGGGAACTCATCAGGAAATTAAATGGCAGTAAGCTACATTTACTGGGGAACCTACCTGGCAGAAACAATGCCCAACTCATTGGTTCAGAAAATGGACATGTCTATGAACTCTTGCGAGTCCCTTGGACTGCAAGGCGAACAAACAAGTCAGTCCTAGAGGAAATCAACCCTGACTGCTCTTTAGAAGGCCAGATCCTGAAGATGAAACTGAAATATTTTGGCCACCTTTCTCCACCTGGAGAAGAACCTAATGCTGGGCAAAATTGAGGGCAAAAGAAGAAAGGGACGACAGAGAACGAGGTGGCTGGATGGAGTCACTGAAGCAGTAGGCATGAGTTTAAATGGACTCCAGAGGATGGTAGAGGACAGGAAGGTCTGGAGGAACATTGTCCATGGGGTCGCAAAGGGTCGGACACAATTTCGCAACTAACAACAACAATGAACTCTTCATTCATAGTTAACTACTATAACTATGGTGAGTGAGAAACTACATAATGTGGAGATATAATGCAGTGCATGCAGTGTTGTCTTGTTTGAAACATTTGGTGGGTGGGTATTGTTCTATACCACAAGGAGCTTTGGACTTCACTCCCTGAATTCTCCAACAAGCCATGTTGAATTCCATACAGCTTACATTTAATAAAATTGAGAAACCCACCATTAGAGACAGCACAGGTTACTTCTTGTCAGTAGGTTGAAGTCTCTCTATGTCCCAATTTAGTGTCCTTCAAAGAGTGATAAACTTCAAATTTTCAGTATTTTCAGCACATCTAGAAGGGGTGCCAGAGAATTATCCATAGTTAAAAGAATGTGAAATCACAACGCTGCCTTTATGTTTATGCCACGGTTTTTGTAAAAGTCAGAGAAGAATATAAAATTGAAGCTGATGAAAATTCTTCAAATGTTATGCATTGCACTCCAGGAACCAGCACAATGTCTTTCCAATACTTAAAATAAATTCCAAGTGCAAGCTGATAGAAAGTTGGATAGCACTAAATTATCACCAGTTTCCTTGGGTGGGGCAAGGATCTAAACCAGTGTTTTGCAAACTTGGGTAAATTACCCAACATTGGGTAAAGTCGATTTTCCTTTTAAACAAACCTATTACCCAATCACAAGAGGAATGTTTAAGAACTTTAAGAAAGCATAAGAACTTTCTGATAAACAGTTAAGAAAAATACTTTTTGATAGTAGTTATGGGTAATGAAAGAAAAAATTTGAGAATTACTAATCTATACTACCAGATTCTTGTAGTATAAAAACAAATACTTTTTTACTTTTGGAACAAAATAAGAACAAAAGGCTCTTATTTATGCAAATGTTCACCTATTACACCCACTGCCCAAACCCTAAGTCAGGTGTCTGCAACCTTAAACACTCAAAGAGCCGTTTGGATCCATTTCCCACAGAAAAGAAAACACCGGGAGCCACAAAACCCAGGTGGGCGTGACCAACACCACGTCACTCACTTCCACCAGTCATATGACCACCACCCCGCCACGCCTATCCAGCCAGTCATTAGGGCAGAGAACCAGTTGTTAAAAAACACTGGGAACCACAAAACCCTTTTGACATCTCTCTCTCTCTCTCCCTCCCTCCCTCCCTCCCTCCTCTCTCCTCCCCTCTGTCTCTGTATCTCTCTATGTCTCTCTCTCTCTCTCCCCCTCTCTCTGTATCTCTCTGTCTCTGCCCTGGCCACTTCACCATCCCCCACCATCCCCCTTCTCAGACCAGGCAAGGAATGATTGGGAGGGGAGGGTGAGGAGCGGGGCCAGTCAGTGGTGGGATCACCTGACAGGGAGCCACAGCAGAGGGCCCAAAGAGCCACATGCGGCTCCGGAGCCGCAGGTTGCTGACACCCGCCCTAAGTGATACCATAGTTCTCCCTGATTCCTGCTACTCAATCATTTTCTTATTTAGCTGGCTGATTCATGCATGATCTTGCCCAACCAGTAATCTTCTAATAAACATAAAGTCACCATGAACTTTAATGATGATTAGACTGGATACCAACAAATGTTACAACTGCAAAGTCTAATCAGATTAATTAATTAATTAATACATTTATTTGGCTGTTCAACTCATACACGGTGATTCCTAGTGGTGTACAACATTAAAAATCAACAATATAAAAACCCCAGAAACAGAATCATACAAGACACTTGATCAGCTCTGAATCAACACAGGGACCCCAAGCCCACTGGAAGAACCATGACTTCAGGGTCTTCTAGAAAAGTAACAAGAGAGGGGGACAGGGACTTATTTCCAAGAAAATGATGTTCCAAAGGAGCCACTATAGAGGAGGCTCTTTTTCTAGGTCCCATTAGGTGTCCGTACTTAATAGATGGGATCCACAACATACCCTGCCTTCCCACCTAGTGGGCTGGATAGATGTAATGGGGAAGAGGTTGTCTTTTAAATACCCTTGGCCAGTGGTGGGATTCAGCCAGTTCGCACCACTTCGGGAGAACCGGTTGTTAACTTTTTGAGCAGTTTGGCAAACTGGTTGTTGGAAGAAATCATTAGGGCAGAGAACCAGTTGTTAAATTACTTGAATCCCACCATTGCCCTTGGCCCAAGGACTTTAAAAGTGATAACCAGCACTTTGAATTGCACCTGAAAGTGAATTGGTAACCAATGCAGTTCTGGCAGAAGAAAAGACACTTGTGTATCTGGGTTTGCACAGAACTGCGGGATGCTGCATTTTGGACCAACTGAAGCTTCTGGATCAGAGGTGGTATTCAGCCAGTTTGGAGCGGTTCGGGCAAACTGCTAGAGGAAATTGCGGGCTGGCCCACCCACTTGCCCCGGCTATATGTCGTCCTATTTAGGCACCTTTTTGAGGCCAGGTGCATGCATGGTACGCGCGCGAGCATACGCAGAAGGCCGGGCGCATGTGCAAGTCGAGCGTGTGCATTTGCGGCGAACCGGTAGTAACAAAATGTGAAACCCACCACTGTTATGGATACTCTTCAAGGGCAGCCCCATGTAGAACACATTAGAGTAGTCCAATTGGAGGTGGTGAGAGTATAGCTGCTTGTGAGAGGGGCCTGTTGGTCCAGGAATGAGCACATAACACACAGAGTATGGGTTGTCAATGCCTATTAGATAAAGATAAACACAGTTCATATCGTAAAGAAGACATGAGGGGACTTTAGACTATTTGGACCTGTTTCGTTATTTTAATCGGTCCCTTGGAACTCTCAACTAGAGCTATGTGCCAAAACAAACACAAACGTAACTGAGAGTTAAAATAGGTCTGTGGCTACTTCTTTGCTCTACATTAAACATCAAAACTGAACTGCTTTGCAACCCTTCCACAGGATATTCCTGCTTGCTTACCTTAAATAAGCATGAATATCCTGTGGAAGGGAGAGTGGTTATTTTGCTGCTATTGCTAAACAATTGAGAAGAAAAAGTTCTAGCTAACACTCATCAACTTATTCACAGCAATACTTGATGTATTGGTTTTCCCTTTTTAAATGTTTTATATAAAATTGATTTCCCCCCCCCTCTTCCTGCCTTGAAGATACTGAGGTACAGGAGGAGGGATTGCTTGACTTTGAAATGGAAAATATATTAAATTTTAATTACAAATAACCCACCAAAACCGAGTTCAGTTTTGCTGTGATTATAAAAACATTGGACTGGATTTGGATTTGGGGTTCTCTTTTGCCTATGGAAGGCATGTTCCTTCTGCGTAAGGACTACATATTAATGCCCAAGGCAATGTTAAGAGTTTGAGAGAAGACTGGGCAAAATGTTAATTTGGGCCTGGCCGCCTGTATATTCCTCTCACAGCAATTTCTGTCAATGTAATTTTTTTTCTTTCTTTTCTTGTACATGGAAGTACGTGATCCAGGGAACGAGTGTGTGAAGAAATGAAAAATACTGAAATCACTCTGGGGATTAAATTTAATTTATGGGTTATATTGATTGAATGAAAAACATCTATCTAATCATTTCAAATACTGAACCATAGCTTGAAAAGGATCCTATCCATGTATGGGGCCTGGGGGAACTGATTCCATTGTAATCTCCCCCACCCCCCGCCCCATATGTTCCATTTAAAAAAGAAATGTAATTATTGTGCAAACTCTTACACAAGGGGACTGCTGTAGTAATTGTCTTGTACCTACTATCTGGATCAATGTATCTCAACCTCGGCAACTTTAAGATGCGTGAATTCAAACTCCCAGATTTCCCCAGGCAGCATGGCTGTTGGGGAATTCTGGGAGTTGAAATCTTCAAATTGTAAAGTTGTAAATGATGTGGGTGAAAACAAGATACTTTTCTTATGAAATTAGTCTGCCTTGCTTCTATTTGGTGGCAAATTATGATAAAGGGAATTCTCCCACTTAATCTGGTGATTATTTTGATTTTACCTGGAGGAAAAAATATGAAGGAATTGTTATCATGCATTTTGTAAAACTGACACAGTGACCTGTGGCTAAGGTAATCCACTTAATATGGGTAAGTATAGTGCTACAATAATGCTTGTCCCAGCCCTGGCATAAGTCACAGAATAAAATGGAGTAGTACAAGATGAAATGCTATGCTTTCACTCGGGATAGTTTTACTATATTTGTTACAGAATCAAAAATTAAGTCACCAAATATAATGTTAAGAAATAAGTGTTTTTATACAAACAAACACAGACACACCCACACACGAGAGAGACAATTATGAAGAAATACTACATACAAAAATAAGAATTATCTCAGTTTCCCCAAATTATTTCAAGTACTCAATATAAGGATTATTAATATATAATAGTAACCAGTGGTACTTGAAATGTGCAAGAGTAACATTTGAATAATACTGAACATTTCGCAGTTGTTCCGGTGATGGAGATCTTGCTTTATTCAGCACTTAGGTGAAATGCACCAGGCATGCAATTTGTGCTGTGTGAAGTTTGTGTAAATGGGATAATAGTGAATTAAGTTCCATAACAATCCAGGGACATTTGTATATGTATTAATAAATAAAGCACTTTTACATTGAACCCAGCATTTGCTGGAAAAATCTCAAGATATGGTTGTGCACATTCTTATGGGGGTAGTACATTTGTAGACCTGATCAATAAGCAACATAGATATGTGCCTCACTGTAGAATCTTGATTCATTGATGAAAAGAACTCCAAGGTGTAGGGAGAACATATAACTTTTAGGCCAAGATCAGAAGTCTTTGAGATAGGAGCAGAATGTGTGCATGTATGTATGAAGTGAACTGATTCACTAATTCAGTTAACTGATTCAAGAGAAGCTACATCTGGTTTTTCATAATCAGCAAATGGATTTTGTTATATAATTCATGACAATACTTGTATTTTTAAATTTTATTTTATATGAAAAATGTAAGTCTAGAAATTAGTGTAATTAGAGTCCTTTGTACTATATTTATATTAAAAAATTTCCAGTCAAACTACAGCAGGCGTGTCAAACTCGAGATCCGGGGGCTGGATCCGGCCTGCAGGGTGCTTAGAACTGGCCTGCGAGGCTGCCCTGGAAACAGTGAACTGGCCCACAGTGCCTCTGCCAGTGAAAATGGAGCTTGGGAGGGCCACACACAACCCCCTCAACCTCCATTTTCATTGGCAAGGGGTTGCAGGAGGCCATCACAGCCGAAAACAGAGCTCAGGAGCCCATTTTCGCTGGCAGAGGGCTCGGGCCTCCAGAGGCGCCCCTGGCATGAGTGATGTCGAGCTGGCTACACTCACCCTGGCCATGCCTCCTCACCTGCCCCCAAGGTCAAACACAACCCTGATGCGGCCCTCAATGAAATAGAGTTTGACACCCCTGAACTACGGATTCTGGAATCATGGGGTTTTTTTTCTGTCATAATGAAACAAAAATGGAATCTATAGAACTTCACAGACCGACTTGGGGGTAAAGTGTTATTTCTCAGCCTAACTTACACTACAGTTACTGTTATTCTGCATAAGCTATTTTGAACTTCTTGAGGTGAAGAGAACAGAAATCCATCACCGCATAAATAAGCAAGCAGACAGTTCTGGGGAAGAAACAGCAAAGTAAAGACAGCAAAGTTGTTGGATCTGATGATGGAAGAGACGGACACAGCTCTTTCAGTAACAACAACTCTTTATTAGTAGACCAGTACAACCCAACTGAGTGCTAGTCTGGCAGTGTTCTCTTTATATAGAGGGCTTCCAGACAGCTTAGCCAATGAGATTCAAGTATTTTCCCGCCTTTTTGGAGGACCTGAGTGAAAACTATAGCACACTCCTCATATGGTATATAAGAAAAGTGGTGATTTTGTTGTTATTGTTCTTTTATATATATAACATAAAGCTTATTGTGAGGCTCTTCCTATTTTAAAATGGCAAGGAAGTGTTTATTAGTTTTCAGAGGTCATGGGTCATGGGACTTCAGAAATGCTGAAGAGATTTGAGGGTCAGTTTTTCAAATCTACTACAATTCAGGAAAGCAACAGTTTTCAGCCCATGGCTATTTTATATAAAAGACCCAATACAGACAGGCAAAATATTTAATACATTTTAAAAAGGGTAGGCTTGGCAGCTTTAGGAATGAAAATGAATAAGTATAAAATATTTATGTTCTAATTATTCTATTCCCCACTCATCATCTAGTCAGCAGTGATTACAAATAGATGCAATTAAACAGCAAAGTCTTTTTCTTTTTAAGTAATTGACATGCATCTCAGTAAATGCATATTTTTCCCCCAGTTTTACTCTCTTGCTGTTCTCTTTAGACGACTAAGAAAACAAGATGAGGATCCTAAAACACTTACCTGCAAAAAAAAAAAAAAACCACTTGAATACAATGAAATAAATTATAAACTAATCTGGTCAGGGTTGCGCTACGAAATTGCTATGATCTACCCTTTTCTCTAATTGTGATAATTATTACACTGTCTTCCTTTTGAATTATGTGCTTCCAATTTCTGCTATATTCAATCAAATTAGTAATCTAATAATAGCTTTCTCAGATTTTGTAGATGGGGGGTGCTATGATGCTGGCAACTGAAAAAGCCTGCTTGATGCCGATTGCTATCTGCCAGATAGGAGAATAGCAAACCCCAAACAATATTACCATGTTATTAGTAGTATAATTAAATATAAGATGATGATTTGGTTATGATACAGTTTCTCCTTGGTTTTTCTCCATATTTTCAGTTTTCATTCATCTAATTCTATTATTCATGCTGGTTTATGATTTATTATCAAAAATACTGTAGTGTTAATACTAAAAAAACATTTTAGTAATAGTCAGTTCATTCAGAGGTAGGGAATCTGGGATCGTCTACATTTTATTAACCATTCCCTTTTACCCCTGGGAAATGGTGGGATTTGTCATTCAGTAACATCTCCAGCTATAAGTGAGTTAATTATCAGGACTGACAAGAGAATTCTGCATGTCCGAAATGCTACAAAATATTTATGTCATTGATTAGAAACTATAACTGCAGATGGGCCACTAAATAACTTTAAAAGATATCCTGTAACTTCAGTGTTTTTAATATCCCCACCATAACAAATTAACAGAATTGGAAAGGACCTTGTCGATCATCTAGTCCAACCCCCTGCCCTAGCAGGAAACCCTATACCATTTCTAACAACGGCAGTCCAATCTCCCCTTGAAAGCCTCCAGTGATGAAACTCCCATAACTTCCAAAGGCAAGCTGTTCCTTTGGTTGATTGTTCTCACTGCCAGAAAATTTCTCCTTATTTCTAGGTTGAATCTCTCCTTGATAAATTTCCACCTATTATTCCTTGTCTGACCTTTGGGTGCCTTGGAAAATAGCCTGACTCCATCTTCTTTGTGGCAGCCTCTCAAATATTGGAACACTGCTATCATGTCTCCCCTGGTCCTTCTTTTCACTAAACTAGCCAAGCCCTGTAAATGTTTTAGCCTCCAATCCCCTGATCAGCCTGGTTGCTATTCTCTGCACTTTTTCCAGAGTCTCAACCAGGGGTGGGTTCTACTTTACTACCGGTTCACATCGTGCCCGCGCGCATGTTGAAATGTTAAAGGCAGGCACATATGGCTACCTCTCTGGGGTTTTTTTTCATGGTCTCCAAAGGATGGAACTAAGAATCTGAAGCAGACCTTCAAAGGCGGCAGACCAATTATGGGAAACAGAACCTACATACCTGATAGAATCACAGCGCTGGAAAGGGCAATTAGATCATTAAATCTAATCCCCTGCTCAGTAGCTGCCCAGTTAACAGGCTTAGTCTCTGGGCTTCCTGGAATAATTAGTTTTGCCTCCAAAGCTATTTCCTAGAACCCATTTTTGGGGATTCTACCACTAGCTGTAGCCCTATTTAGAGCGTGCTGCCCATAGTTTTCTATGGGTGTGGTTGAGCTTTCTATCAGAAATGTTTCTGGAGACATGTCAGGGGAGGCGTGGCCCATCCCCACCCTCCAGCTCCACCGTACATGTGGGATGAGCCTCCCACGATGGCCAGCCTGACCCTGGGCTAATCAGTTGTTAAATTAACCATCATCACACACACACACCCGCTATCAAATGGATCCTGGGCGCTGCGCTGCACTGCAATGGAGAAACGGGCAACAGAGCAGCTGGTGCGAGGGAAGGAGAAGGCCGCTTTTCCTATTGTTCTGTCCTCCCTCGCCTCCGTCTGAGTGATGGCTTAATTAACCGGCACTAACAGCTCTGGCAGCAGAATAGCCAGCGTCTGCCAAGAGCCTCCGTAATCTTCCACGACGCTGGTGAGTCACCCAGGAACAAACATCAGCTCCATCAGTGGATTTGCCTGTTACAAAGAGACACAGGAGCTCTTGCTGCCTTTTATATCCTGTGGGGTGTGGCTCCATGACTCAGCACTTCCTAGGCCTGCCCCACCCTTGCTTCTGTTGTTCCCTCCTCTCCTGCCTACAAAACCTAGGGTTCAACCAAGCCTGATTGCCGTCAGCTGGGTCTGCAGGCGTGGCCTGAGGGGGGGGAAAGAGTCAGGGGACGGAGGCCTTGTTATCTCTTCCATCTGGCCTGTTTCTGGCTCCTGGAGCTGAGCCAGAGAAGCCAGTGCTCCCGAAGTAAGTCCTGATGGCCCTTCCCCCTCACTGTCCAAGTCACTTTCTGGCAGCAGGCCCGGCTCCAAGTCACTTTCTGGCAGAAGGGCCGGCTCGGGGGGGCGCAGACACAATACCTATTTCTTCTTCCTGTTCCTCCTCCTTCCCTCACGCCGGCTGCTCCGTTGCCCTTTTCTCCATTGCAGCACAGCGCCCAGGATCCACTTTGATAGCAGGGTGGTGGTGGTAATTTAACAACTGGTTCTCCCAAACCAGTGTGAACCAGCTGAATCCCACCACTGTGTATATGTATAAGTGTGTGTGTATACATATATATGTATATCAAGGTTGAAATCCAGCAGGTTCTGACAGGTTCTGGAGAAATAGTAGCGGAAATTTTGAGTAGTTTGGGGAACCGGCAAATACCATTTCTGCCTGGCCCCAGAGTGGGGTGGGAATGGAGATTTTGCAATATCCTTCCCCCAGGAGTGAGGAGGGAATGGAGATTTTGCAATATCCTTCCCCTGCCGCGTCCACAAAGCCGTACCATGCCCACAAAGCCACCCCCACAGAACCAGTAGTAAAATTTGAATTTCACCACTGATGTACATCTATGTGTGTGTATACATACTATATGTATGAGTGCATGCATGTGTATGTGTGAACCGCTCCAATCTTGATTGTAGAAAATATGACTTCAGTAACAGAGTTATTAATGCCTGGAATGCACTCTGTGGTCTCATCCCCAAATCCCCAAAACTTTAACCTAAGACTGTCTACTGTTGACCTCACCCCATTCCTAAGAGGTCTGTAAGGGGCGTGCATAAGAGCACCTACCTACCATGCCTACTGTTCCTATCCTAATGTTCCCTTTGGTTGTATTCATTTTGTGCGTTTATTTCATGCTTATACTTATATATATATATTGTTTGATATGTGTTTGACAAAATAAAAAAATAAAAATAAAAATGTGTGTATATATGTGTGTGTGTGTGTGTGTGTGTATACACACACACACACACACACACACTAATTGCCTAATCAACTCTTGAAGATCAAGCTGTTATTAAAAGCACAGAAGAGATAAATGTGGTGCCTTTTCCAGAACCATTTGTAACCATGCTGACTTTATTTAATGTTAAGTACAATAAACTCAACTGAAATATGAAAAGAAACTGAAAATGAATAAATGCAAAAGCTGATTTGGGTGGAAACATGCAGTGTTCCTTTACTGAGTCTAGGAAGAGGAGCTTTTCCTGAAGAGTAATTAGTCAAGAGTGGAATTTGGATGGTATTTCACTGTTTTCTAGGATAGTGCTGAGCCTTACCTGTGTAGATGACTGTTTCTTATCAATGCCTGCCAAACAGAAAATGAAAACCGCTTAGACAAAGTACAGTACATATTACATTTATGAATCTGTTTTGTGCTAGCATTTTTGTCTTTCATGACTGCAATAACACTCCAATATACATTATATATGTATATTATACAGGTAGTCCTCAACTTACGACAGCTCATTTAGTGACTGTTCAAAGTTACAGCATTGAAAAAAGTGACTTATGACCATTTTTCACACTTATGACCATTGCAGCATTCCCCTGGCCATGTGATCAAAATTCAGACGCTTGGTCACTGACTCATATTTACAATGGTTATTATTATTATTATTATTTATTTGATTTTTATACCGCCCTTCTCCCGAAGGACTCAGGGCGGTGTACAGGCAAAATAAAACAAACAATACAAAGTACAATTTAAAATGCGATTTAAAAAACTTATTTAAATTAGCCTGGAAATTTAAAATTTACCATACATTAAAAACCCCATTTAAAATTGATAAAAATTTGACATTAAAATTCAATTCAAGCCAGCCCCGCGTGGATGAAAAGATGTGTCTTCAGTTCGCGGCGGAAAGTCCGAAGGTCAGGTATTTGGCGTAAACCCGGGGGAAGCTCGTTCCAGGTTGCATCACCTGAGGTCATGTGATTTCTTTTTGCAAATTTCTGACAAGCAAAGTCAATGGGAAGCCAGATTTACTGAACAACCGTGTTACTAACGTAACACCTGCAGTAATCCACTTAACAACTGTGGCAAGAAAGGTTGTAAAACAGAACAAAACTCACTTAACAAATGTCTCACTTAATAATATAAACGTTAGGCTCAATTGCGGTTATAAGTTGAGGACCACCTATATTAACATTGAGGGCTAGTTAATCTATTTTGTGCTAGATTTCTTTTGTCTCTAACAACTGCAGGGCAGTTCAATGGGAAGAAACTACAATCTTGGTAGCCATTTGATAGATGGGAAGAAACTATGATAACTTGGTTGCTTGGTTAGCCTCTGAACTTCTCAACCCTAGTAGCCATTATGCCTCTCCCCTATGTTAAACAGGTCTTATCATTAAAAACTTTCTCCTAATGTTTACTTCCAAAACATTAAGTCATGTACATTTCTTATTTATTACTTATTGGCGTATAAGATGTACCTTTCCCCCCCCAAAAAAGAGGGTGAAGATCTGGGTGCGTCTTATACTCCGAATGTAGCCCCACCCAGCTTCTCAAACGGATGTTTCAGAGGCTGAAAGAAGCTTCAGAAAAGAAGCCCCCCAAACACACCTTCAGAAAAGAAGCCCCCAAATAGAGCTTTAGAAAAGAAGCTCCCAAACAGAGCTTCAGAAGGTTTTTTTTTGAAATTCTGTTTTGGAGGCTTTCAGAAGCAGAAAAAAGTTTTTTCTGAAACAGAGTTTCAGAGGCAGAAAAAAAAAGCAAAAAAAAAAGCAAGGCACAAAACCAAGGAACCTGTTGCTAAAATTCACCTCTGGGAACAGCTGATTGGGGGTATTCCAGGAGGCCAATCCACCTGTCAATCAGCTTTTTTCTTATTTTCCTCCCCAAAAACTAAGGTGTGTCTTATACTCTGGTGTGTCTTATACTCTGAAAAATACAGTAACTGAATGTATATTTTGCTTTCCCTACAAAAGTGCTCTTAATAACTAAAAACAAAATAAATGTTAAAAGTATAATAGCCAAAATACATTAGGGCGGCGTTGGTGAACCTTTTCAGCACTGAGTGCCAGTTTCTTCCAGTTTCCAGCACTCCCGCGCGTGCAAAGACCAGCTGGCCGGCACATGTGTGCATGCTGGAACCCACAAGAGCAACAGACAAAGGCTGGCGTGTCCGGAGAAATGGCTCTGTGGACCCCTTCCAGCACACCCTCCAGCACACCCCTTCCAGCACACCTTCACCATCATGGGATTAGGGGATGCTGATCTGAAGTCATAGAGCTAGCTTTTCATATGGGCAGACTACATGTTACACAGTAGTTCTCTAATCCGATCTTTGGATTTGTTTCGTCTGTGATCTTTGAACATGGCCTTTGATGTTGTTGAACTACAATTCCTTGTACTATTCACCATTGATTATGGTAAAAACGATAGGTTAGCCATCTTTTTTTTTATAAAAGTTTTTTTTTAATTTTATAGACAAACATACAAAATATAATCAATCATTCAGTATATCATCTGAGTACATCTTTTGTGTCTTCTTCCTACTCCTCCACTATTTATCATATCTTAATATTATCATTTCATTTATTATGACATTTCTCCCACATTTCTTGCTTTTCTGTTAATGCATTTATCTATCTTCTTTCTCTTCTTTCTTCACTCATTTCATTACAACATTACCCTATATATCTCTTTTCTAACCAATGATAACATTGCCCCCATATCTTAAAGTATTCCGATTCCTCTCTTTCTTTAATTGTCAAAGTCAGTCTATTCATTTCTGTCATATATCCATGCCTTACATTGTGTCCAAAACAGATAGCTGGGAAGAAAGTTAAACATCTGTGTTTCTCCAATTCAAAATATATACATAAAGTCTATTCCCACATAAAGGGCAATTTGGCCCCAAGACAGCAATCCAATGTTTTAGCACATGTTCAAGAAGACTAAGAGTTTCAGTGTAGCTTACAGAAATATATAGGAGCTTCTTATAGTAATGTAGAGTTTTGTATGAAATTGGAAGCAAAAATCTAAGATACTATAATAGCCATTCAAAATTTTGATTTACAACAAGCAAGTACATCTGCTTTTATGCATTTATATTGGTATCAACAGGGAAATAAATAACCTGGTAACCACTGCCATCTAGTGGAAATGTAGGTAAATGGCAATAGGTAAAGGTAAAGGTTCCCCTTGCACAAACCTGCTAGTCATTCCCGAGTCTAGGGGGCGGTGCTAATCTGTTTCAAAGCTGAAGAGCCAGCGCTGTCCAAAGACATCTCCGTGGTCATGTGGCCAGCATGACTCAATGCCAAAGGCGCACGGAACGCTGTTACCTTCCCACCAAAGGTTGTCCCTATTTATTCTACTTGCATTTTTTACGTGCTTTCGAACTGCTAGGTTGGCAGAAGCTGGACAAGTAATGGGAGCTCATCCCGTTACATGGCAGCATTAGGGATTCGAACCACTGAACTGCTGACCTTTCAATCGTCAAGGTCAGCGTCTTAGCCCCTAAGCCACCGCATCCCTGACAATACCCAGCTGTAAAGTTTGTGCTTCAAAGAAAACTAATTTCTTCAGTGTTTTATATTTTAGGTTGATTCATTTTGTTCTCCTTTTTGCTTAGAATTAATATATTCCTATTATTTTACACTGCTATGACAGTTGGAATTTCATTTCCTTGAGGTCATCCAAGATCTCAGGGGCTGCCACAAAGAAGAGGGAGTCGGGCTGTTCTCCAAAGCACCTGAGGGTAGAACAAAAAGCAATGGGTGGAAACTGATCAAAGAAAGAAGCAACTTAGAACTAAGGAGAAATTTCCTGACAGTTAGAACAATTAATAAGTGGAACGACTTGCCTTCAGAAGTTGTGAATGCTCCAACACTGGAAATTTTTAAGAAAATGTTGGATAACCATCTGACTGAGATGGTGTAGGGTTTCCTGCCTGGGCAGGGGGTTGGACTAGAAGGCCTCCAAGGTCCCTTCCAACTCTGTTGTTATGTTATGTTATGTTATGTTATGTTATGTTATGTTATGTTATGTTATGTTATGTTATGTTATGTTATGTTATGTTATGTTATGTTATGTTATGTTATGTTATGTTAAGACTTCAGATATTTCTTCCAAATATACATTTGACAACAAACTTGAACTTTTAATGTTACTGGCTAGATTAGAACTGTTAGATTTAATGGATAAGAATTCCTGCCTATAAAAATAAAGAAATAAGGCTCAGAATGCTTTTCTCATGTCTATAAGTGTTGGGACAAGAATATTGAGGATATACTTACAATCATTAATAAAATTACTGATTATAAAACCCACTGGAAAAATTAAGGTAAATTTCAAGACGGATCTTGAACAAAGCAGTATGTTCAGATCAATTCACTGACCCAGTTTCTTCTTAGTTTTAACTCACAGGAAAGGCAACCTGAGTTTAAGAAATGTCCCATATTTAACAAAAAATCTATTAATCAGATTTTATAGGTCATAGCCAGCACTATGAATTGTAACTGCAAATACAGTGGAACTGATTGCAACAGAAACATTACTCTTCTATAGCACCACTTGCTTCTCAACAACCAGTCTCCACATTCTGCGAACTATGGTTTTTGGGGAGTCACAGGAAGCCCCAACAATAATCTAATCTTGTGTTTATGATGGTGTGATAGCAATAGCAATAACATTTAGACTTATATACCCCTTTATAGTCTTCTCAAAGTAGTTTACAAACTCAGCCTATTGCCCCCAACAATTTGGGTCCTTTTTACCTACCTCGGAAGGTTGCAGGGATGAGTCAACCTTGACCCTGCTGAGATTCAAACTGCCAAATTGCAGGCAGCCAGCAGTCAGCAAAAGTAACCTGCAGTAGTGCACTCTAACCAATGCACCACCAAGGCTCTTCTGTGATTCTGTGTGATCAAGGCTTTTGCAGCTTGCATATAGGCAGAGCTAGGCAAAGTACTCCTGGCAATGACCTTCACCAGTTGATCATTCACAGCTGTCATAGTGGGCTGGTGATTTTTGGACAAACTCCATCTTGTTTGGATTCAGTTTGAGCTTGTTTTGTCCCCCATTCATTCTCTCATTTCTGCCACTGCTACACTGGGTTAAAAGCATCCATAGCATTTTCTGCTCAGTCTGGCCTCGATACATATTACTGGGTATCATCTATATGTTGATGACTGATCTTTCGAAGCAGATTCATGGATGGCTTGAACAACATGGGGAAACTAAGTAAAAGCCTGTAACATCACAGAAGAAAATGGCCAAAGGTTTGAATTTAGTAGTTAGTCCTCGACTTAACAGCAGTTCATTTAGTGATCGTTCGAAGTTACAATGGCACTGAAAAAAGTGACTTATGACTGTTTTTCACACTTATGAGCGTTGCAGCATCCCCTGGTCACATGATCAAAATTCATATACTTGGCCACTTATTTATGATGGTTGGAATGTCCCGGGGTCAATGGACAAAACAGATTCACTTAATAACCATGTTGCTAACTTGATAACTGCAGTGATTCACTTAACCGCTGTGGCAAGAAGTCATAAAATGCAGCAAAATTCACTTAACAAATGTTTCGCTTAGCAACAGAAATTTTGGGCTCAATTATGTTTGAGGATTACCTGTAGTAGACTAAAGGAGACATAGCTTCATGGCCAGATTTGGACATAGAAGCTCATGGAGGACTGTCTCTTAGTCCCAACTTATGTCATAGGATTGTTGTTGAAAGAATAGGTCTAACTCTACACTTACCTTTCATCAAATTTTGATCAACATCAGTTTGCCTATAGAGGAAATAGGTCGACAGGCGATGCCATTGCCACTGCCCTATGTACTGTATTGGGACACCTAGAGAAACCTGGGAACTATGTCAGAATGCTCTTCATAGACTACAGCTCGGCCTTAAACACCATTTTGTCAGACATTCTCATTGAAAAGTTGACTGACTTGAATTTCCCTCCCTTCACCTGTGATTGGATTAAAGGCTCTCTGACAGACCGGTCACAAACAGTGAGAGCTGTATAATTGTATACACTAATACTTTTTTCCTTTATCTACAGGGATTTTTCAAGTTCTGGTTTAGATGATTTCCTGACACTTGATATTTCAAGTTTTTAGCTGGAGTTGCCAACACAATTTGGAGTTCTTAATCAGACACACAAGCATCCACATATATAGTGTCCTCCCTGAAAATATGAATTTCATTGCTATATATAAACTATCTACTAGCAAACAATTTTTCTTTTATCTCACTCAACAATCTTGGGAAAGCTACATGGGATTTCAAAATAATTTACACAATCAAGAAATCTTCGGAATCTTTGAAACACTTCATGCAAAGCATGAAAAATCCAGAGCATCTGTTTCACAGAAAATGACTAACCTGGGGCATTCAGTAATGAGAAATTGTTCTGTGCAAATTCCACTGAAGTAGGAGCTGAAGAAGCAATGCATTTTCTGGATGAACTCCATTGAAACAGAACACCAATACTTCACTTACAATCCAGCTACAAATTAAAAGTTACATCACTTCAACCTACTGAATCTGATTATATAGGAAAGGAGAAAATTCATTATTTTTATTATCATGTCTTAGTTGTCTATAAATGTGTCGTCTACATGAAAGACAAAATGAATTTCAATAAAAACAAGAGTTCTGAAAGATATATTGATTTAAGTGACACATCCCATTCATAGAACAAAATGTCACTTTTTAAATAGATTGGGTTGGCATATTATTAAAACTAATAGTATGTCAATTATTTTAAAATATTCATCAGTTAATCCATACATACACACTCATTACCCCCTCTATGTATGTGTGTGTGTGTGTGTGAACGAGGCCAAAATGTTAGTGTCCAAAGAAACCATGGAATGTGATATTATGCCTTAGAGAAAACAAGTTATTAAGACAAATGTCAATAACATACTTCCTTCAAACAATTTTATTATTTGAGAAACAAAAAGTTGCACACACAGACAAAGACAGCAGCACTGTTAAAAAATAGCTTCACAAATTATATACAGTAAAGAACTCAGTGATTTAACATTGTAATTGTGTAAAAAGCCATAACATATATATATCAGAATATATATATTTAACTGAAGCGTAACACAATACAAATTTAAAACAAAATTCACTTAACCCTCCTTAATTCAACAAAAATTAAAAATCTCCTCCTTCCACAATGAAAAAAGAAAATAGAAACCTTCAAACTTTGGTGCTATTCACAACCAATATGAAAAGCCTTGTGCTAAATAGGCTTTGAATCTATCACATTCAAAACTCACATTTGGCCAGACAACTCGCTCTTGTATGACATAAAACATTCGGAATTTACAAAAATAGTACTGAACTGAAAGCAGCCAACTTCATAACCAGGATATATATATACACCTGTTTGTTTTTGAAAGGTGCCTCAGTCAAATTGCGAACATTTATTTGAGTTATATACAAAATATTCTCTGTGTAAAAAGGTTAGACTTCACCAAAATTCTGTACACACGTGCTGTAGAGATTTACAATCTGACCCTTTAAAAAAAAAGGCCCTAGCACAAACCCTGTGGAACTAAATGGGGTCAGCGCTAGCAACAGTTCAAGGACTGGGGTTCTAACCCATCATTTAAGGCAATAAATATTCCTGTTGCTTCTCTTTAATAAACACTCCCGTAGTTGGGAATACAGCTCAACATGCAACAATACTATAAACTCAACTTCAGAGTAAGAATTGTTCTGCTGAAATTCTCTGAAAACAAATTATTAATTAGCAAACATCTTTCATCCTATGATTTGTAAGCTAGCAAGAAACCTGCTATCTACTTAAGATAGACAAGCATCAACTCCAGATTAGAGATTTTATGCATCTGTTTGGAATGGTGCGATTAAGGTCAGTTGGTCTTCCTCATGATGGTAGAAAAATCCCTCAGCATAAATTGAGTAAATCTGGTTTACAAAGGCCATGGCCTAGGCCAGGGGTCTCCAACCTTGGCAACTTTAAGCTTGGAGGACTTCAACTCCCAGAATACCCCAGCCAGCCTTGCTGTACTGTAGAACATTAGAAAACAAAGTCCATGGGAAATGCTGCAGCAAATTAGATTTGCATGGAATTTTATGCAGCTTTACTCTCCTGATAAATTGTCACAGAGTTATATACGACAATTCCCTGACCATGTTAAACTGTGGGCACCCACCAATCTCTCACATGAACTTTTTATGCAAACTGAGGCCATTCCAAAATTCTCAAAAAGTCTTCGGAAGTCTTTCTCTCTAAAGATAGATCACGATAGTTCAGAAACAAATCCATATAGAATGCTTACAGTGAACACCAAATTCAGTTAATGCTTTGAATGGAAGGAAAAAGGAAAGGAAAGGGGAGGGGGAAAGAGAGAGAGAACCCAAACAGGTCACAATATCCTACATGCAGTAGATATTACAACTGCTCTTGCATATACTAACAGTATTTAAGGACATGATAGAATACCCCAAACTCGCACTTAGAAATAACCCACATGGTTTGAAATGCATTATATATAATTCATATACATGAGTATTCATTTATACTGTATATATTTACATACATATACACAAAACCACCCTGATGTTTTTAAAAGGCCATATCACAAAACAGAAGATATGGATTTAAATTCTGAATCTTAGAATATGCTTTCACTTTAAAAAGAAACCAAATATGCATACCTATGTTTGGTGGAAATCATATTGACAAAACTAGTTTGTTACTAACATTACATTAAATAGATGGTTTTATAAGGTTCCTTAATAATTACATATATAGAAGACAAAGAAGCTTTGATTCACAAAAAATAGATAGCATTTGTAACAATTACAGTTTTTAGCCCAGAATGGGAAGAAGTAGCAAAATGTTATAAATCTCCAAGGACACAGAGCACCTACTATATCAGTTTAAAAAAATATATATTTTCAGGATGAACTAAATGAAAGCATTGTCCTTTTTTTTCACCTGACCCTATCCCACCCATCCTTTTTTTTCGTATTTATCTTTTCCCCCTTTTGTTTCCAGCTGGGGGTTTCTTCAGCTGGAGAAGTTGTCCTCCTGTACCAAAGCTTGCAGAAGCTGGATTGGACACCCCAAATGTCAGGCCAGCAGATGCTGTGATGCCAGGATTGCTGAAGTTAAACCCAGATGTGCTCGAATTGCCAAAGCCTTGTAAAGGAGGGGAAAACATTTCAAAGTGAACAGATGTGATCACATAAAGGACAAAGGATTTTGAGTTCTTTAAGCGTGAAGTGCAATTTGAAAATGCTGGGGATCCCTTGCTGCCTAAACCTAACTCTAACCCTTGCTACATAGCATGAGAAGCTCAAATACTAAAAATAATGCTAAATGAAGTGTAATCTATATAATATGGACAATATTATTAGGAGGCTGAAAGAAGTTAGTATTAGGTCTATTCAATTTTACCATGAACTTTGGAACAT
Organism: Ahaetulla prasina; assembly: GCF_028640845.1. NCBI lineage: Eukaryota > Metazoa > Chordata > Lepidosauria > Squamata > Colubridae > Ahaetulla > Ahaetulla prasina. Next base: position 26,814,314 of record NC_080543.1, on the reverse strand, counting down.
AGGTTTATAGGATTTGAATTTTTAATTTAAAGAGATGTTAAATTAACTTTAAGAGTTAAAAATAAGAGATGTTTCAAATTAACCTTGACCTTTAGCTCAAAAGCAATGTAACTCTCAGAAGCATATAACCTTATCAAAAGACAAAATACACAGTCAATCTTTGCTACCTGAAGGCCTCTATATAGGCTGGAATCACAACTCCCTTAATTCCCAGTGAGCCTGACTAATCCAAATTTTTGGGAATTGCAATCCTAACGCACCCAAAATGTACCAGGAAAGTTAGTAAGTTTATGTGGGCAGGATGTCTGGACAGTGATTTGGAAAAAATGCTTCAAACACTGAGCCAGCAGAGCACCTCTCTTCCAATCAATAAAACTACCCACTATTTTTTAACTTTTTGTGCAAATCTGGAAAAGGTGCTATTGCTTTAAGAGTCAGATTAACATTAAAGACAGAAATGAAACCCAGTATTTGGAGAACATTCATTACATGTGGCCCACATGGAAGCCTGAAAAAAATTAAGACTATGTTATTGAAAAGGAAAAAAAAAGGCGAGATCCGGAGCAGTTTTTTTTTAATGATTTTCAAAGTGTGCAGAGAATAAGTATCATTATAGACATATTAAATATATTTAAAGGCCTTTTTATTCAGGGGGAAATTGGTCAAGCACAAAGAGGCACTGCCATTTAGGTGTACAGCAGGAAAGCCCAATAAGATTATTTTTTTCCTTAAAGCAGAAAAGTACAAGGATAATGTTCTAAGACCAAAGCATCCCCTTTTCCATTCTGAGATTGGGATATCTGGATGAGCAGCTGAATGTTTCTGATATATTTTAGGGTCAACGTTCTTCATAGGACCTTATTTGTAAGAATGATTGTAAATTCCTACATAGAAAATATCAGTAACTGAAACTATTTTGTATTGAAATACTTTGTACAGAAAACTTAACTGCCCCATAAAACATTCAGAACAGAACAAACCTGCACTAAGGCTTCCTGAAGGCTTATTTGCTGCTCCAAATCCAAACGATGGTGCACCTGGAGCACTGCTTCCAAAACCAGTGCTACCTGCAAATCCTAGAACAAACAGTAGCAGATAGGAAACACAAGTTAAGGTGTACAGGTTGAATTGCTTTTAACCATAATGTGTTGACTTAAATTTATCACACAATATTTTATCAGTGAGGCTCTAACTAAACTGAAATCAACATCCATTTGGTACTCTGCACGTATCTATATTAAGAACCCACTGATTTATTGCACACGCTTTGCAAATCTGACAGTGGTCAGGCAGGCATCTTAGTTCGTATTACTTACTTATATTGTTATTTTAATTCTAGACTTCACAGCTTTTCATTCTTTTTTATGAATAAGGAAATACCTTAAATGTTTCCACATGAGGCATCCGCTGGCAGCCATCGGTTTGCAATTTTTTAAAAAAATGACATGAACCTATAGATAATTTTGTTCATGACTAATGACCCTAAACACTACAAAACATACTACAGCAATGAATTTTCACTAAATGCAATATCTTTGGTAGGTATGTATAAAGTGTATAATAAAAGTGGCATGTTGGAAATAACACCTTTACACAGAAAATCTTCTTTAATAGTGAATGTGGCAGAGGCAGAAATCTCCTTCTAATAATTTATAATCTCAGAAACTTGACAGTGGATCCAAATTTAGTCCTACTTGCTAATCAGATCCCCTTTGTACACTTTGAAGGCACATGGAAGAAAGGAAATATTTTTCTTACTTCAAGCAAAGCAAAATTTATGGTGGAATTTCTGCTAACACTGATCAAACTTCAAATATTATAGGTTTTTAAAGTGTTTCCTAAGCCTGCTATAAAAAGTTCTGCTGAAACCTGTGTTCTTCAGGTGCTCTGGAAAAGTTTTATCAGTTTTATCAAAGGAAATATTATTAGCATTAGTGACTAGCTTTATTATTGTGAATCTTTTCCTCATAAATTTCAGGTTAAACTTAGATACTATAGACAGACTAATTGTACTTCCTAATTAAATCCCAAACTACTCACGTAATAATTGAAAATTGTAAGAACCAGATTTCTTCCATGTTATAAATGTGTATACAATTGAAAGTTGATTAAAGGTGGGTGGTTATATGACTAAATTAAATAAATAAAATTAGGAAGTAAAAATTTACTTCAGATATAGCAAAAGCTTAATTTCTTTAAAAATTCCTGTAATTTCAGCAGTCATACACTTAAGGACATTGCATCATTAGCCCACTTATGGCCCCTTGAAAATAAATATATAGACTTGTCTTTTCCACCAGCAGCATTGGAAAGATTTGTGATAATAAATGGATAGAGCCTTCTGCTATTCACTGCCAAATAATGCCAAATACTGAATCTGAAAAAAGGTTTTAGGTAGATTTTGTAATGCATTACATCCCTCTACATCAGGACTGTCAAACTCCCAGCCTGTGGGCTCAAAGTGTCACGCACTGGCCATGCCCACACTTGGTTTAGCACAGGGGAAAAGTTCAAATACGTCACGTGATGATGCCATGACTATGCGAATTTGACACCCCTGCTCTACATTGATGTGATAGCTTGCAGAACAATTGAAATACTAAGCAAAATTTGTTTTAACTGCTTAATTTCTTGTAACTAAATAGGAAAGTGAATGGAAATTTTAAGCCATTTGCTTTTTGATTTAAGAAACTAGCCCTCTGAAAGGGAAAATATGACTGCAACGTAATACAAATAACAAGATGATTATTTGTGAAGTCTGAATGGAGTTAATCTTTTAACATTTCCTTGTCCATATTTGCAAGTTAACGCCTATACTTCTATTTATCATTGATTGCATAATAATATAATTACACCATTGCTGAGGCTGCATTTTGCATCATTTTTAATTTATTTGGGTTTGCGAAAAGAAAAAAGATCTCCAGGCTTGTCTACAATCTTACGTAAATTAATACATCTCTTGAAATGGAGTTAATTTAGAATTTCTGGATCTGTGTATTAACAACGGACTAATGGTTACCCTTCCCATTGAAATATCACCAGAGAAAGAAAACTGGTACATTAATATATTAACATATTTTGGGATTTTTTTAAAATCAAAAATTAAAATGCAGTTTTATATGCATCATTTTCCATAAAATTAAGGTACATAACAAACTATAAATGTATTTAATACGATTTATGCAAACATGCAATTCCATAACATTTTAGGAAATAATCTTTGCCTCCCTAAATGGACATTTAGTTAAATGTCCATTTAAGTAAAAAAAGTTTAAAAACCTAAATAAATTCCAGGAAAAAAAAGATGACTCCTCATTACCAAAAACGTTTTCCCAACAGAGATCATAATGAAATAAATCAGGAATAATAATGAACAAAAAATAACAATGCAAATAAAGCATCATATAAAAAATCCAAGGGACTCTAAGGTTACCATTTTCCCACTCTCTCAAGAAAGGCTTTTAGCTGCACTGGGGCTTTTTGATGTGAGCTGCACATTGAGATTAATCAGGGGCTTGTGGATATTTCATATCCATTTATAAGGAGTCCAGCAATGCGGACTGACACATGTAAAGATTACTAACACCAGTGAAGTGTGCTACTAATTCAATTCAGGAAGTGCTGTGGAGTAATTCAGTGAAACATTAGGAAAAAAATATGAAAGAAGGGTACCTCCAAGGCCTGAAGAGCCTAAGCCACTTGACTGCAAGCCAGTGCCAATACCTGAACCGAATGGCGTTCCAAAACTAATTCCCAGAGTCGGCTGTGGCCCTGGTATGAAAAAAATGAAAACAAAGCTTGCCTTACTGTTTCACAACAGAGACCCACGATGCAAACCCTTCATTAAAACTAAACCATAGCTTAACAAATGCTTTTTAGAGCACCCAAGCTTTCTTAGTGTCTTCAATGGCTAAATTTTAGATTTGGAATGCAATACAAAAATGAAACTACTGGTAAAACGTTTATGTTACGTCAAGGCATGAGACCATGGTTTTTATGGACAACTCAGCATGTCATTTTAAAATTAAACTGTCAGCTCCTTGATGGGAGTATATGTGAGCAGCGCTTCTTTTAAAATCAAGGCTTATCTTAACACAAATAAAATCATCATGTTACCAATGTCTGGTATTAAAATACTCAGCTGAGTATTTTATCCAGTTTTTTTTAAAAAACAAACGAAACAAGTGGATAAAACACAACACAATAATTTTATTTTATTGAATTTATTTTTCATTTTTGAGCAAGTCAATTACACAGTAACATGACAATTCAAGCTGGTTCACACAAAAAAATGATAGTTACTGAGTTGTTAGAACTTTGCTACATTTACAACAATTTTTGCCTGTTTATTTAAACATTTACAGAAAAGGCACAATTGTGTACCTTGCCCAATACATTCAAAAAAATTTCAGATTCAGAAGATTGGAGACAGTGGTTTCCCTACATAAGCAAACTGTCAAAATAGGCTTTATATCATTGTTAAAATGTCTAGCATCAGTCCAGGGTAGGAGTGGTAAATCTCCTTATTAGCCCCAGGTATAAATAATGTGAAACAAAAGTTCTAGGTTTTTTTCTACTAATTTATACAAGCTACTTGACAGTATTCACAGTAAACTGTTTAAGTTCAGCAATTAGTGCATTAATTAAACTTGATGAGTGTGTCAAGTTCAAATACTGTGCCTGCCTTTTAATATCTGTTTATTATATCATGCTGAAGGCCAACAGTAAAATCTAGAAAATACTGTTCTAAGACAATGCAGAACAGCACTTGCTGGATTCCCTTCTAATAATGAATGTCCTATTGTTACTTACAAATCCAATGGTGCAATCATCAGAGTGGGAAGTTTAATCAATATGATAGTGTTTGCCAGCAAGTGTTTTACTTAAAACACTCCAAGAATTTTTACATTTCATTTTTTCCTGAATATTTATTATTTTATATTTAAAATACAACCCCACCCCCCAAATTCTACCTCATTATTGCATTATAATACATTCATCTACCATGATTTTAATTTAAAATAACATTAATACTGATGACAATTGCAGACTTTGATGTACAGGTCAGACAGTATGCATGGTCCCTTTCTGATTTTGTAAAGTTATAAATATTTGAACTTCAAGTTCTCACAACCATTACTTAAAGAAATAATCATATATTAAAGCAAAAGGCACTTTTAAAAAATCTTTTGCCAAGGAACGTCTCATTCTAGATGACCCAATGCAAAAAAGAGGTTATAATATTCATGGTAGCATAAACTAAAGGGCAAGTAGTGTTGTGAACTTGCAATTAAAGACTTATTTTGGCAAGCTGAGGTTTCATTTATATTTTAAACATATATTATACATTTTATTTGAAGACTTTGGGTCAGTTGAACTTGGTTTTTATTTTAAATAAGAATGAGAAAAACCACTGATTTCAAGGAATTAGTTAATTCTGAATCTAATGTTTTAAAAGACGTTTTGCATTTAGAAATGAAACTAAATACAAACAAATTAATATGTTAGTAACCAGAAGCTCTTTAAAAAGTTCTCAATCTGAAGTTAGTTAGGTTCTAAAAACAAAAAGTGTCCAGTGTTCCAGGAAATATATCAGTTTTCCATCTCAGGAGGAGGCACCATTGGTGGAAGACCTTGAAAAATAGTACTACCACAGTCCTCCAAGCCCAACTTTCCCCCCCAGATTTTTAAAGTAGTTCAAGACAGACTTTATATTTAAACTTTATAAGATTTCATAATTCAGCTGACAAAACCTTTCAACTAAATAGCAATTTTGAATTGGCACAATTCTGTATCAGAAAATCAAACCACTTCATTCAAGTTAGTTATCCACACATAATTTAAATAATACTACAGATTATCCATGCCAAAATAAACTTTGTCACCTTTGGATAACATGTTATGAATCATTTAAAATATAAATTATTTGCTGCAAGCTATTTAATATTTATTACCGTAAAAAGCAATTTAAGTTTAATAAATAAAGCTCACTACTACTACAGCAATTTATTTGTGCTTTTCAGTAGTAAGTATCACTATTTTCAATGGGACTTCCTTTAATAATTTATATTTGGGATCGCGGATTAAGAGCCCCGACAGAGTAAATATTCTGTACTAAGCTTGCCAAATGTCATTGAACAAACTGTTTGATATCAAAAAATAAAGGTGTAAAGCATAAATTCTACACATCTGGCCAAGAATCTAATAATACATTTCTTGTTAAAGTCAAATTATCTTAATTTAATCTCAATACTGTAGTAAACCTTCAATTTTATCCAACATTTGTGGAAACAGACGGTCCAATTTAGTATTCATGCTGAATAGGTATTCATTCCAAGAAGTATTTTAAACTGCTCTCTCAGCAAGATCGAATTACAAAGTAAAGATTTCAATGCTGAAAGGTGTTAAGACTACAGAACCAGAGGGAAGCAACCTTGAGACTTGCTGAACTACAACTTCAAAGTTTCCAAGTCCTCTGGCTAAGATTGCCAGAAGTTGCAATTCAGTAACATTTGCAAGGTGATAGTTTCCCCAACCCTGAGGTAAAATAGCCAATTCTTTAATTGCCCAAGATGGAGAAACATGATTATGTCTAACTATCTATACTAATCCATCTTTGCCTGAATGGTTAGGGTTAAGGTTAGGAGTAAGATCTTAAAAAGGAATAAATTATTATTAATTTAATTTCTAAATAGCCAAAGCTGGAGCTGGCACAGTTTAATTACAAATAATGCTTTAAAGTAGAGCAAACACAATTTCCTACAAACATGTAACCATTTCCTATGCATTGGCTTGTAATTACAAAAATGCTTTAGGACTTTAAAAATGCAAGCTCTTTTAATATTTCAGATGTGATTAATCAACTATTTTCAATGGCCTTTCAAAGAAACTTATGTATCTATTATAGGAAGTCTCTTCAACACCATAAACACAAACATTTTCACATACATCTAATCTCACTAACACCAACCTACCATATATTATTTAAACAAAAAATGAAAGCCTACTAAATATTATAATTTGTTTGCTGTTCTTTGATGAGCATAACGAAGTTTAAATATGGGCTGAAGGTCACAGCATAGCAGTGCAAAACAATCACTGGTCTATCTGGCCAGTGATTGAGTGGTTTGCTTAGTTCACTGTCACCCTTCCAAATGTTGACACATTTATTCACAGTTATTCACAATTAAACAATATTATTGTACTGCAAGCCAAGAATCTGCAAGTTCTTATTTTCATAATCTAATAAATTTGGAACTGAAACATAAACATTAATTTCCTTCAGCACTCAGTTAAATACAAAGTATTTGATGAAAATTAAGTGCCTTTGCCATGCGCAGGCATTTACGCATAGAACTGGTTCTATATTCTGAACTAGAGAAGTGTGTGAGAAATTTAAATTAAACCCAACATCATTTATATTGCACAACCACAGCTAAAGAATTACATTTTTTTCCATAGCAGAAAAATCTAGTGACAATGCTTACTTCACTCATGAGATGCGCTCAATGAACCTTTCTTTCTAATGAAATTATTTCAGTCAGCCACCTGGGTTCACAGAAATTACTTCTCAATACGTAGAACCCCTCTGAATCTTCTCCAGAAGACTGGAGAATACGCTGGAGTAAACTTTGGGAGCAAAGTATGTGGGACTATGAAATCAATGGATTATTTTTTCCCTAGGTAAAGGTATTTAGGATTGTAACAGCAGTTTCTGCAGCATTACCAGTAACTAAAGGGAGGAAATCTGAACATTACAATTGTGATACTTAGAGTCTAGGTATTTTCCCCCTCTGCATAAAACTGTAAAAGCACTATAACATTATCACATATATGAATACACTTAGAACAGAAGGTTTAAACTATAACAGATTAAATGTGTAGCTACAGTAAAAATAGAAGGATGTATAAACCATGTCACTCTCACTAAGCTTCATTTGATTCCTCCAGCTGTCAACACCTATAATATCAATGCTGGAAATACCCTGTAGATCCCATTATTTAACAGCTGTACCTCAGTTAAAAACTGTCTACATAGTAAAGTATGCATATATATACTACTGTTTGTCAAGTACAGAAGAAAAACCAAAGCCTGTTCTTAGGTATGTCTGGAAGAGACTAATCCAGTATAAACTAGGTCCTTGAGTAATTTGAGTTGTAACCTGTAAATCCAGAACTCTTAAGCAGTCACTATTTTTCAAGCACAGACTACATTGGATGCCCAATAGAGTGTATTTTAAAGAGGAAATCAGCACCTCTCCTTAAATTCTATTCATGCGTATTTCCCAGTGGTTGTAATTTTAAAAATATTTTTTTCTATATATAATTTCAAAATTTAGCATCTTCCTGCTGGATCTATAAAAATGGCCTTTATGTTCTTCTGTGAGGCTTATTCCAACAACAAAGTGCTATGTAAAAACAAATAATAAAAAAGCCCTGTGATCTTCCATGAGAAAAACCATTCTAAATCAGACTTCAAAACAAATTATCAGTAAAGAATAGTCAAGACAAATTATAAAAGTTCATACAATGCATCCTAATTTTTGAAGGGTGTTATCCTGTGCATATTCAGAGGTGACAGACTCACATTTGAAAGGGCTGAGTAATACAGTAAATAAAACTGTTACAAAAAAATTGCAAGATTAAATACTGGATGTGTAATTATTGCTAAGTCTAGCCTGCATTTTCTATTACCAATATTTCAATGTACTGTTATTCACAATTTTTAGATTTCCAAAACAAAAGGAAGACCTTATATAAAACATCACACCAGCTTATTATTGTTGTAACACTAAAAGCTATAACTTGAATGCACTCAGACCTGTAGCAGGCTGTTGCTGCTGTGTAAGTGTTGCAGCCATGGCAATGGCCGCTGCATTTGGTATGTTGCTGAAAGGAGTAGGTCCAGTTGTAACACGTGGGGCAGTCTGCCATTTCTTTGCTTCTACTCGCCTTGCCTCAAACACATCCACAGCATCACCTAAAAAGGTTTTTCTGTATCCAAGATACTGGTCTTTGAGCATCTGAACAGAGACAAGAAAACTATTTTACACCGCATCCACCTTACAGAATTTTCCTATTCTGAAAAAAACACACACCCTATTGCGTGTTATATTTTACTAAAATTATATGTTACCATAATATAATGTTTATGTTACTAATAATTTTGAATTACACTCTTTTTACAGGCAGGACCTATAACTATGTAATCATTTTTGGACACTAGAGACACAACAAGTAAAATGTAAAAACGAACATGCCCTTGGGGTAAAATTTTCAGATTCTTTTCCACTGATTATTCATTTGTGTGTATACTCCCTTTACTCAAGATTTGCCAAATTTTGCAGCCTGTTATGGGGGCTATTATTGCTAATGCAACCCCTAAGTTTGATGCTTTCATTTAAAACAATGTTATTCACGACCTTTAGTTTGTACAATGTTTAAGTTCTTTTAAAAAAAGCTCAGATTTTCTTTTCTCATGTTATATGTATAGCAACTCAATATTACTTATTTATAATCATAATGAGGACTAATTGTACACATTTGCTCTGGTTCAAGGATGACTTTACTCAACTTTTCATAATAAATCAATTAGAATCAGATTGATTTCAAGAACTTGTTACACATTAGCAAGCAGGCAGAGAACTTCTGACCACTATTCTTTATGGAAGCTTTATTAATCTGTCTTTTCCAGACACATACAGAGAACCATGAAAGTTACTACATTTCCTATACCCTTCATTTAAAAGCACCTCAAGAAATTATCAGTTCCCTATTCCTTTTTTTTTTTTTAAAGAGGCTTATGTATTACTACAGGATCAGTTAGCACCCAAGATCATACTTTCATTTTCTTTTTCCAAAGAAATCAAAAACACAAGTCAAAAAGCTAAAATGGGAGCCATTGAAGAATACAAGATATTCATTAGCTGAATGTGATATACAACATATGAATGCAACTGGAAATATATTTTACCTTGACATTTTCATGTATTGATTGAAGCTGTGCAGCTAGAGCTACAAATGTTTGATAAATTTTCTGCATAGCCATGGATAAATCTGTGAGATATGAAAAATAAAGCCTTGTTGCAGTGTAAAATCATAATTCTTATTGCTATCAACAGAACTAACATACTTTTCATCAATCGTCGTGACATTTATAACCATAGATTTACAATGCTAAAATAGAACACAATGTTGTAGTCCACCAGCAGCCTGCGGAGCTGGTAGCGCAGTCAAACAATGATGAGGCTGAGGAAGAACATGGGCCATTCCTGGAGGCTGGGGAAGGCCCGGATGAGGGCTCTACATCGGAGGCACAGATGGGGCCAGGGTCATCTGGGAGTGATGGCAACAGCAGCTAAAGCAAAGAGCAGCTAAAGCAAAGAGGATGACTCGGGAGTAGGGCCAACAGATGATTGGTCCCTCCCATAAGTCTTAAAAGACCAGCAACAGCTCTTGGGCACTTTGTCAGAAAACAATGCTGATAGACTTGCTCCTTGTCTTGCTGCATTTATTTTTTGTCGGCATCTTCTGCTTTTGAACTTTTGCCAAGAAAAGCCTTTGGCAGTTTGCCTAATTAGACTAAGGTTGGTGATAAGACTGAAGAATTGTTACGAAGAATTTGTTTTGATTTAGTTTGGATTACACTGAGAATGAGTTAATTCTCAGTTGTTCTAATAAAGTCTGTTTGTTTTTAAACTGATTGCGTCTAATACTACCTACTTGGGCCTGGGTCATAACACACGAGGATAATTTAGTCCGAGCTTTCTACTATGTGCAGAAAAGGCATTTAAACCATTCATGAGGTGGCCTCTTCTTAAAAATTTCCAGAGAAAGTAAATCCATAACCTCCATGAGTTGGCTACTCTGTTAGATTTCTCTGCCAGAAATTTTTTCTTCTATAAATGAAATGTCGATCAGCAGTTCCCAACCTTTCAGGCTTGATGGCCCAGTGGGAAGGTGGGAGGATGTTCAGTATGAGTGACAGGCACACATAGCTCCATTTGTGTGGAGCTGAGTGCATGCTTGCCTGCTGCTTGTGCAGCCATATAGTGGGCCACAACCCAGGGATTGGGGAATCCTGCTGTAGACTAAAACATATCTTATATATCTGGTTCTACTTTCTGGGGCCATGAAAAATGGTTCATGACTATTTTCCCCTTGTTTCTCTGGATGTACTGTACCTGAAAATGGGTATTATCCTCCTTTACACTGAACTTCTCACCTCCTTTTGTTTTTTGTTAAGTCCCTGTCTCATAAAGGTCCTGCATAGTGTAATTAACCAAGATATTAAAATGTGTATTTTTACCTTGACATTTTCATGTATTGATTGAAGCTGTGCAGCTAGAGCTACAAATGTTTGATAAATTTTCTGCATAGCCATGGATAAATCTGTGAGATATGAAAAATAAAGCCTTGTTGCAGTGTAAAATCATAATTCTTATTGCTATCAACAGAACTAACATACTTTTCATCAATCGTCGTGACATTTATAACCATAGATTTACAATGCTAAAATAGAACACAATGTTGTAGTCCACCAGCAGCCTGCGGAGCTGGTAGCGCAGTCAAACAATGATGAGGCTGAGGAAGAACATGGGCCATTCCTGGAGGCTGGGGAAGGCCCGGATGAGGGCTCTACATCGGAGGCACAGATGGGGCCAGGGTCATCTGGGAGTGATGGCAACAGCAGCTAAAGCAAAGAGCAGCTAAAGCAAAGAGCAGCTAAAGCAAAGAGCAGCTAAAGCAAAGAGCAGCTAAAGCAAAGAGCAGCTAAAGCAAAGAGCAGCTAAAGCAAAGAGCAGCTAAAGCAAAGAGCAGCTAAAGCAAAGAGCAGCTAAAGCAAAGAGCAGCTAAAGCAAAGAGCAGCTAAAGCAAAGAGGATGACTCGGGAGTAGGGCCAACAGATGATTGGTCCCTCCCATAAGTCTTAAAAGACCAGCAACAGCTCTTGGGCACTTTGTCAGAAAACAATGCTGATAGACTTGCTCCTTGTCTTGCTGCATTTATTTTTTGTCGGCATCTTCCTCTTTTGAACTTTTGCCAAGAAAAGCCTTTGGCAGTTTGCCTAATTAGACTAAGGTTGGTGATAAGACTGAAGAATTTGTTTTGATTTAGTTTGGATTACACTGAGAATGAGTTAATTCTCAGTTGTTCTAATAAAGTCTGTTTGTTTTTAAACTGATTTGCGTCTAATACTACCTACTTGGGCCTGGGTCATAACACACGAGGATAATTTAGTCCGAGCTTTCTACTATGTGCAGAAAAGGCATTTAAACCATTCATGAGGTGGCCTCTTCTTAAAAATTTCCAGAGAAAGTAAATCCATAACCTCCATGAGTTGGCTACTCTGTTAGATTTCTCTGCCAGAAATTTTTTCTTCTATAAATGAAATGTCGATCAGCAGTTCCCAACCTTTCAGGCTTGATGGCCCAGTGGGAAGGTGGGAGGATGTTCAGTATGAGTGACAGGCACACATAGCTCCATTTGTGTGGAGCTGAGTGCGTGCTTGCCTGCTGCTTGTGCAGCCATATAGTGGGCCACAACCCAGGGATTGGGGAATCCTGCTGTAGACTAAAACATATCTTATATATCTGGTTCTACTTTCTGGGGCCATGAAAAATGGTTCATGACTATTTTCCCCTTGTTTCTCTGGATGTACTGTACCTGAAAATGGGTATTATCCTCCTTTACACTGAACTTCTCACCTCCTTTTTTTTTTTAAAGAGGCTTATGTATTACTACAGGATCAGTTAGCACCCAAGATCATACTTTCATTTTCTTTTTTCCCTATCTTTCTTTTTATTCTTTTTAGTTTAATTCTTTTTTGATTTTTTAATAAAATCACCATAAAAAATAAAAAGGATACCCAAAAAATCATTAGATTAATGAGACATTCAAACAAGTCTCAGGTCACTGTTAAACTTCTTAGAACAGAAGAAAAGAGAAGAGAAGAGAAGAGAAGAGAAGAGAAGAGAAGAGAAGAGAAGAGAAGAGAAGAGAAGAAACAGAACAGGAGGATAAACATTCTATTAGAACCAAAATCACTTATGCAGGGAATATACATCCCAGAATAGTTTAAATAAATATGTTTGAAATATATCTGGCAATATTTTATGCCACAAAGCCAATAAAAAAAAAAAAAAAAAAAAAAAAAAAAAAAAAAAAAAAAAAAAAAAAAAAAAAAAAAAAAAAAAAAAAAAAAAAAAAAAAAAAAAAAAAAAAAAAAAAAAAAAAAAAAAAAAAAAAAAAAAAAAAAAAAAAAAAAAAAAAAAAAAAAAAAAAAAAAAAAAAAAAAAAAAAAAAAAAAAAAAAAAAAAAAAAAAAAAAAAAAAAAAAAAAAAAAAAAAAAAAAAAAAAAAAAAAAAAAAAAAAAAAAAAAAAAAAAAAAAAAAAAAAAAAAAAAAAAAAAAAAAAAAAAAAAAAAAAAAAAAAAAAAAAAAAAAAAAAAAAAAAAAAAAAAAAAAAAAAAAAAAAAAAAAAAAAAAAAAAAAAAAAAAAAAAAAAAAAAAAAAAAAAAAAAAAAAAAAAAAAAAAAAAAAAAAAAAAAAAAAAAAAAAAAAAAAAAAAAAAAAAAAAAAAAAAAAAAAAAAAAAAAAAAAAAAAAAAAAAAAAAAAAAAAAAAAAAAAAAAAAAAAAAAAAAAAAAAAAAAAAAAAAAAAAAAAAAAAAAAAAAAAAAAAAAAAAAAAAAAAAAAAAAAAAAAAAAAAAAAAAAAAAAAAAAAAAAAAAAAAAAAAAAAAAAAAAAAAAAAAAAAAAAAAAAAAAAAAAAAAAAAAAAAAAAAAAAAAAAAAAAAAAAAAAAAAAAAAAAAAAAAAAAAAAAAAAAAAAAAAAAAAAAAAAAAAAAAAAAAAAAAAAAAAAAAAAAAAAAAAAAAAAAAAAAAAAAAAAAAAAAAAAAAAAAAAAAAAAAAAAAAAAAAAAAAAAAAAAAAAAAAAAAAAAAAAAAAAAAAAACTCGAGTATAAGCCGAGGGGCGTTTTCAGCACAAAAGCGTGCTGAAAACTCGGCTTATACTCGAGTATAAGCCGAGGGGACGTTTTTCAGCACAAAAAACGTGCTGAAAAACTCGGCTTATACTCGAGTATATACGGTAAATCCATAACCTTCATGAGTTGGCTACTCTGTTAGATTTCTCTGCCAGAAATTTTTTCTTCTATAAATGAAATGTCGATCAGCAGTTCCCAACCTTTCAGGCTTGATGGCCCAGTGGGAAGGTGGGAGGATGTTCAGTATGAGTGACAGGCACACATAGCTCCATTTGTGTGGAGCTGAGTGCATGCTTGCCTGCTGCTTGTGCAGCCATATAGTGGGCCACAACCCAGGGATTGGGGAATCCTGCTGTAGACTAAAACATATCTTATATATCTGGTTCTACTTTCTGGGGCCATGAAAAATGGTTCATGACTATTTTCCCCTTGTTTCTCTGGATGTACTGTACCTGAAAATGGGTATTATCCTCCTTTACACTGAACTTCTCACCTCCTTTTGTTTTTTGTTAAGTCCCTGTCTCATAAAGGTCCTGCATAGTGTAATTAACCAAGATATTAAAATGTGTATTTTTACCTTGTGGAGTTATGTGTGAATTGTTCGCTTGGGTAGCAAGATGATTTTCCAGTTCTTCAATCTGCTGTCTGTATTGCTGCAGTTGTACTTCAAATTGTTCAATCAAGATCCTGAAGTAGCTAGATTAAGTATATTTCAAGTGGGATTAAGTATCACTCTAATTATTTTGAAGACCAAGACTAGAATAATTAAATTTGCTTTGTGTTGTTCTCTTTAATGTATACACTAAGATGTAGACTTTTCAATTACTTTGAAATACCTGTTTCACTTCTAAAAAGCTAATACCTATTGGATACCATTTATAAATTACAGGGAATCCTTGGATTTTGACGGCAATTGGCTTTGCAATTCACTAATCCCAAAATATTCCTGATTTGGTATAACTACAAAATTTTACTTAAAAACATACTTTTTTTATCTGAAGAGCTACTGAAATCTATGCCACCAAGACCTTCATTAACTGTGGCAGCAGGTGCTGCAGCTGTCCCAAGGGTCAAACCAAAAGCATTCTGTCCAAGCCCTGAAAATAATGCAAACATTTTTGGGTAAGTTTCAGGATTTTGTGAAGTAAGATGTATTATCCATGAAGACTGAAAGAATTTTCTTCTATTATCATCAGCAGAAACTCTGAAACTATAAGCTGACAGAAACAGAAATCTGAAATTAAAATTTGTCCTATCACTAAGCCTGCTTTTCCACCATCAACAATAACACAGAGGTTTTTTGAAGACACAAGCGTTCAAAGATTGCAAACAGTGAGATACAGAAAAATGGGGTTGATCTTAAAAATTATTTCTAATTTCAAAAAGGAATACAATAAGCTGAAGCTGTTAACTACAAATTCAAATATTGCTTTTAAATCAGATTAATTACTACTAGTTTCAGTTTAAAGAATTAGCAGGATTGATAATCCTTTAAATTATTACATTAAATCCATGCATAAGATCCACATTCTGAACATTTTAAATAATAAATATGAGCAATATCACCTGTTGTAGAGGTGCTTGCATTTGGGAAAAGTGTTCCTCCTAAACCAGTCAAGGCTCCTCCCAGAGAAAGTCCTGTAGATACAGTGGTGGTTGGAGCAATGGTGCCTCCCAAGTTTAATGTAAAACCAGAAGAGCCTGAATTTTAAGCAGAGAATGCAATTCAGATCCTGAACTTTTAACAAAATGATACATCTTGATCTTTTTTATCCCAACAACCATTCAGTTGCACACTGATACTATTTTAATGTAGTTATAAAGATTATAGAGATAACTTCCATTTTCGTTCATTATTTAAACCAAACATTGTTAAGCATTTGTTGAAACTTAAGGAGTCATTGGTGAATGTTCTAAAACCCTTCCATATAGATGAAGTCATCCATTGGTAAACTCTGTATACTTAAAATTCTATCAATTCCTTCACGATGTTCAAAACTTCAAATGCAAGAAAGAGTTCCAATAAATCTACAAAAAGTTTAGAAAGGCACTTGTCTCTGAGCTACTGACTGACTCACTATTGAATCCGAGTCACTACTGAAATCAAGTGCTTTTAAGTGAGTCATTACTTAATCTTTTTAAGTATATACAAAGAACGTGAAGCAATGTTAGACAAATAGTGTATGAGCCCAATATTCTCTCAGCATTGCAAGTGGATTCAAATCCTGTACCCTTGTTTTTTAATTACTTAAAATTATCCAGTTGTACAGTCCAATGTCATTTTTCGTGACATAGGTGGTTATACAAATTTAATTAAAAAGGCAGAGTTTTCTGTGACTAAAAGTCACAGAAGCTTCTTTTAGCTTAGCTACAGTAATTAATACTATAAATAGCCATTAGGAGTATTTAATCAACCTCATGTGATATTGAAAAGTTAATGTATCAGACAAGATTAGTATTTGAATGAGACTCAACCAAGAAATCTCAGGACTTCAGGACAGTTGAAAATATCTCAGAAAGTGGCAATGGCAAAACATTTTTGCTCTGTTGCCAATGACATGGATGTATAATGGAATCTTCAGGAGTTGAGCTCAACTGAAAGATAACTTTATTATATTCCTTCAATTAAATGTTTCAGTTTAATAAGCTTTAAAATTCCTATTATCAAATTGTGACAGAATTCTTTAATACCGTACCTAAAGTATAACTAGTTTTTGTAACAACTGTAAGTAGAAAATTTAGGCAACAGGAAAATGAGAAGAAAACTTGAAGACAGAACTATTGCAAGTTTACCTGCTGCTGGAGCAGAAGTAAGGGCAGAAGATAATGCAAGTCCAGAAGAAGTGGAAGTGATCGGTAAAGCAAAAGGAGTGGCTGATCCAGCAGGTTTACTGAAACCCAAACTAAGGCCAGTAGTAGAAGTAGTAGTAGAAACAGGTGCGCCTTTCAAAAAAAAAAAAAAAACAATTTGTTTCATATTTTTATACAAATACAATTTTATGTGGTTTCTATTCTTAGGAATTATACCCCCAACACACATATTTTAATCTTCATGGCAGCCATGCAAGGCACACTGTGATAAAGCCTCCCAGGTTTCAGTTCAACACTGATTCCACCACTATGGCTGTCAACACCTACTCATGTTCCTTTATATTAAGGAAAAAATAAGTAAATACATATTTATTTTATTTTATTTTATTTTATTTATTTATTTATTTATTTATAATTTAATTTCTATACCACCCTTCTCCCGAAGGACTCAGGGCGGTTTACAGCCATATTAAAACACAAAATACAAATAACAACTTTAAAATAGAGGCTCTGCGCATGCGCAAGATGGCGGCTCGCTAGGCGAACGGAGCCGCCGATGGGATGATCGACGTGGGATGGCATCGTCCAGGCGGTTAGCCGAGCCGCCTATACCCCCCGGCCCACTTTGTCATCTTCTCGGCAGCCGTGGGAGAGGTCTGTGGGCCTTTTCGGTGTCACGGCTGCCGAAAACGAGGCCGGATGAGGGTGAGTGGTGAACGGCGGCCATTTCCTGGGCGCGTGGTGCGAGGCGAGGCCGCAGCCACGGATCACAGGATTGTCGGCCCATCATGGCCTGTTGACCGCGACTGCTGAGCACTGAACTACCCTGGGTATGTTTACCTCCCTCCCAGCCTGGTTTTCTCGGGACGAAGGGGGTCGAGAGTGATCACCGGCTTTTCCACTGCCTTCCCTGCACGGGGGTGCTCTGAGGACGTTTTACCCCACTTCTGCCGTATTTGGGACCTACGGCCTATTACATCTTACCGGCCTTCCTCAGAGGTGCCTGGCCCGGTTTCTGGGAAAGGCCCTGGATCTGAGGAGTGGCCAGGCTTTTTTGGATTAATCTGAATGTGGGGCTTGCCTGGAGGATCTTCACCTTTTGACCATCTTAGTGGAGGGAACTGGCGTGGTGGTTATTGGAGGTGTCCCGGCCTTTGTGGGCCTGCCTCTGCCATTATTATTTATTTATGTGCACTGTCATCGGCACTTATATGGCCTTTTGGGATCTTTGGCCAGGACAGTTCTTTGGAACTATGGTGGAAGAGACTTGGAGACCGATTTAGATCTGCCGGAGGACGTACCCAAGAACAGCTGTAGACATTGCTGAGGGTGGTAGAAGACCTACCCACCTCATTTCCCCATGGATTTTAGGACTGGGCTATTTTTTCCATCTTTCCATCTTTAGCCTATCTGTCACCATGTATCAGCCACCATCGGACGATGGGTATCCATGTGAAGAACTATGGACTAATATCCTGCCATCCCGGACAATTATCATCCCCCGGCGACTGCTATCCCCTAGCGAAGTGTTATTTTTACGATTCGTTTATGCTATTCGGTACAGGAACTCTTGCGCCTGCGAGGTGCCCCAGCCTCGCAGGAATGGCCCGTTTTATTACCAAGGGCCGGCCTCAATGACGGGTCTTGGGACCCACAGAGGTGGCATGCGAAGAGGAAGAGCCTTTGGGGGTTTTTAGATAGGGCATTTTTAAGGGGTGGGAGGGGTAGGGCGGGTGTTGGGGGAAACTCCGCGGGTGGGGTATCAGTTCCTGCGCATGCTCGTGGCGGTGAGTTAATAGGTCCGAGGTTACGGGGAGTTCAGGTTCCACTGGTGGAGGTGGTGCTATTTGCACGGTATGGGAGGGGCAGATTTGGCGGAAGTGGGGCTCGGATCGTGTTAAGGGGTGCGCTCGATGCTTGCAGGCGATCGCGCGCGAGCCCCTGACTTTTCCCGTTCCCGGATGGTCAAGACCCTCAGAGCCTGGGCCTTGGCTGATGTTGTGTAATGCACGGTCCGTGGCCAATAAGGCCCCCTAATTCACGATCTTATTCAGGGGTGCGCGGACTTTATAGGCATTACGGAGACCTGGTTGGGCGCAGAAGGGGCGTGCCCTGGTGCAGATGTGCCCGCCAGGTTTCCGTGCATTCCATCAGCCGAGCCCAGGGTAGGGGTGGGGGTGGCGGTTGTGATTAGAGAGAGTCTGGAGCCGAGGGAGACCACTGTACCTCAGATTGCGGTGTGAATCCTCTAAATTTACCTGAAAATTAGTTCCCGATAGCTGTTTAGGTGATAACATGACATTGAAAAATGTTGAGGCACATTTTCTAGTTTGATTTAAACCACTCTTAGTCTAATACTTGCCCATCTATACTACAGGAATTATGCTAACTTATGTCATATAGTTGTTTAGGAAGATTAAAGTAATGAAATAAAACCACTCCGCCTGGCTGCTATGTTTGAAATATATCTGGCAATATTTTATGCCACAAAGCCAATAGAATAGAATAGAATAGAATAGAATTTTTTATTGGCCAAGTGTGATTGGACACACAAGGAATTTGTCTTGGTGCATATGCTCTCAGTGTACATAAAAGTAAAGATACGTTCATCAAGGTACAACAAAAACACATCAATAGCAAAAATACCAGTCCTATCTTGGATGCCTCAGAAAAAAAGCAATCTTCATAATTTTGATTGAATCCCTCTAAATTTACCTGAAAATTAGTTCCAGATAGCTGTTTAGGCGATAACATGACATTGAAAAATGTTGAGGCACATTTTCTAGTTTGATTTAAACCACTCTTAGTCTAATACTTGCCCATCTATACTACAGGAATTATGCTAACTTATGTCATATAGTTGTTTAGGAAGATTAAAGTAATGAAATAAAACCACTCCGCCTGGCTGCTATGTTTGAAATATATCTGGCAATATTTTATGCCACAAAGCCAATAGAATAGAATAGAATAGAATTTTTTATTGGCCAAGTGTGATTGGACACACAAGGAATTTGTCTTGGTGCATATGCTCTCAGTGTACATAAAAGTAAAGATACGTTCATCAAGGTACAACAAAAACACATCAATAGCAAAAATACCAGTCCTATCTTGGATGCCTCAGAAAAAAAGCAATCTTCATAATTTTGATTGAATCCCTCTAAATTTACCTGAAAATTAGTTCCCGATAGCTGTTTAGGTGATAACATGACATTGAAAAATGTTGAGGCACATTTTCTAGTTTGATTTAAACCACTCTTAGTCTAATACTTGCCCATCTATACTACAGGAATTATGCTAACTTATGTCATATAGTTGTTTAGGAAGATTAAAGTAATGAAATAAAACCACTCCGCCTGGCTGCTATGTTTGAAATCTTTGTAAAACTCTAACCTAAGTTGGTGAATACATTAGCAGAAAAATGCTTCCACCATTAATATTTTCTAAACTGATAATTATGAATACAATTTATGAGAAGCATCACTCAATTCAGCAACTGGGAGATTAATTTAAAACAAAGTACTTAAATTGAGCATAGAAAAAAAGCTGGATATATATTTGCTTTTTGTTCTAAAAGCCATGATTTATATGTCAATAAAACTATTGTTATTTAATTTCAAATGATCCAAGTAAATTTATCTATATTAGTTAATTTGCTTTGTGTTGTTCTCTTTAATGTATACACTAAGATGTAGACTTTTCAATTACTTTGAAATACCTGTTTCACTTCTAAAAAGCTAATACCTATTGGATACCATTTATAAATTACAGGGAATCCTTGGATTTTGACGGCAATTGGCTTTGCAATTCACTAATCCCAAAATATTCCTGATTTGGTATAACTACAAAATTTTACTTAAAAACATACTTTTTTTATCTGAAGAGCTACTGAAATCTATGCCACCAAGACCTTCATTAACTGTGGCAGCAGGTGCTGCAGCTGTCCCAAGGGTCAAACCAAAAGCATTCTGTCCAAGCCCTGAAAATAATGCAAACATTTTTGGGTAAGTTTCAGGATTTTGTGAAGTAAGATGTATTATCCATGAAGACTGAAAGAATTTTCTTCTATTATCATCAGCAGAAACTCTGAAACTATAAGCTGACAGAAACAGAAATCTGAAATTAAAATTTGTCCTATCACTAAGCCTGCTTTTCCACCATCAACAATAACACAGAGGTTTTTTGAAGACACAAGCGTTCAAAGATTGCAAACAGTGAGATACAGAAAAATGGGGTTGATCTTAAAAATTATTTCTAATTTCAAAAAGGAATACAATAAGCTGAAGCTGTTAACTACAAATTCAAATATTGCTTTTAAATCAGATTAATTACCGTATATACTCGAGTATAAGCCGAGTTTTTCAGCACGTTTTTTGTGCTGAAAAACGTCCCCTCGGCTTATACTCGGGTCTATACGGCTTATACTCGAGTTTTTTTTTTAAGCCCTCGGCTTATACTCGAGTATATCTGGCTTATACTCGAGTTTTTCTTTTCTTTTTCACATTTTACGGACGGAAGCCCTGCCGGTGCAGTGAGAGGGCGGGCGGGGGCCGCCAGCCTTCTCAGCTGAGGAGGAGGTTTCAACCGGTAGGTGCCTCATTTCCCACCCTCGGCTTATACTCGAGTCCCCAGTTTACCCCAGTTTTTGGGGTAAAATTGGGGACCTCGGCTTATACTCGGATCGGCTTATATTCGAGTATATACGGTACTACTAGTTTCAGTTTAAAGAATTAGCAGGATTGATAATCCTTTAAATTATTACATTAAATCCATGCATAAGATCCACATTCTGAACATTTTAAATAATAAATATGAGCAATATCACCTGTTGTAGAGGTGCTTGCATTTGGGAAAAGTGTTCCTCCTAAACCAGTCAAGGCTCCTCCCAGAGAAAGTCCTGTAGATACAGTGGTGGTTGGAGCAATGGTGCCTCCCAAGTTTAATGTAAAACCAGAAGAGCCTGAATTTTAAGCAGAGAATGCAATTCAGATCCTGAACTTTTAACAAAATGATACATCTTGATCTTTTTTATCCCAACAACCATTCAGTTGCACACTGATACTATTTTAATGTAGTTATAAAGATTATAGAGATAACTTCCATTTTGGCGTTCATTATTTAAACCAAACATTGTTAAGCATTTGTTGAAACTTAAGGAGTCATTGGTGAATGTTCTAAAACCCTTCCATATAGATGAAGTCATCCATTGGTAAACTCGTATACTTAAAATTCTATCAATTCCTTCACGATGTTCAAAACTTCAAATGCAAGAAAGAGTTCCAATAAATCTACAAAAAGTTTAGAAAGGCACTTGTCTCTGAGCTACTGACTGACTCACTATTGAATCCGAGTCACTACTGAAATCAAGTGCTTTTAAGTGAGTCATTACTTAATCTTTTTAAGTATATACAAAGAACGTGAAGCAATGTTAGACAAATAGTGTATTGAGCCCAATATTCTCTCAGCATTGCAAGTGGATTCAAATCCTGTACCCTTGTTTTTTAATTACTTAAAATTATCCAGTTGTACAGTCCAATGTCATTTTTCGTGACATAGGTGGTTATACAAATTTAATTAAAAAGGCAGAGTTTTCTGTGACTAAAAGTCACAGAAGCTTCTTTTAGCTTAGCTACAGTAATTAATACTATAAATAGCCATTAGGAGTATTTAATCAACCTCATGTGATATTGAAAAGTTAATGTATCAGACAAGATTAGTATTTGAATGAGACTCAACCAAGAAATCTCAGGACTTCAGGACAGTTGAAAATATCTCAGAAAGTGGCAATGGCAAAACATTTTTGCTCTGTTGCCAATGACATGGATGTATAATGGAATCTTCAGGAGTTGAGCTCAACTGAAAGATAACTTTATTATATTCCTTCAATTAAATGTTTCAGTTTAATAAGCTTTAAAATTCCTATTATCAAATTGTGACAGAATTCTTTAATACCGTACCTAAAGTATAACTAGTTTTTGTAACAACTGTAAGTAGAAAATTTAGGCAACAGGAAAATGAGAAGAAAACTTGAAGACAGAACTATTGCAAGTTTACCTGCTGCTGGAGCAGAAGTAAGGGCAGAAGATAATGCAAGTCCAGAAGAAGTGGAAGTGATCGGTAAAGCAAAAGGAGTGGCTGATCCAGCAGGTTTACTGAAACCCAAACTAAGGCCAGTAGTAGAAGTAGTAGTAGAAACAGGTGCGCCTTTCAAAAAAAACAAAAAACAATTTGTTTCATTTTTTTATACAAATACAATTTTATGTGGTTTCTATTCTTAGGAATTATACCCCCAACACACATATTTTAATCTTCATGGCAGCCATGCAAGGCACACTGTGATAAAGCCTCCCAGGTTTCAGTTCAACACTGATTCCACCACTATGGCTGTCAACACCTACTCATGTTCCTTTATATTAAGGAAAAAATAAGTAAATACATATTTATTTTATTTTATTTTATTTTATTTTATTTATTTATTTATTTATAATTTAATTTCTATACCACCCTTCTCCCGAAGGACTCAGGGCGGTTTACAGCCATATTAAAACACAAAATACAAATAACAACTTTAAAAAATAATTAAAAACAAATATTTAGTATTTATTTGGAATATGTGTGTGTGTGTGTGTGTGTGTAGGTCTTGGCGTATTCGGGTCTTTTCCCGTG
The DNA here is from genome assembly GCF_028640845.1 of Ahaetulla prasina. NCBI lineage: Eukaryota > Metazoa > Chordata > Lepidosauria > Squamata > Colubridae > Ahaetulla > Ahaetulla prasina. Next base: position 26,790,854 of record NC_080543.1, on the reverse strand, counting down.
TAAGGTGAGAGTATCTTGGCGACGTTTCGATGAGGTTTCACTCGTCATCTTCAGGCTGGTGCTTACAGCTTCGTGCTTGTGCGTGCAAAGCATGAAGCTGTAAGTACCAGCCTGAAGATGATGAGTAAGATCTCATCGAAACGTCACCAAGATACTCTCAACCTTACACGGGACAAGACCCGTGTGTGTGTGTGTGTGTGTGTGTGTGTGTGTGTAAAAAGCAATTCCCATTTAAGAATTCTAATTACTATCCATTAAGAGAAGCTAATCTGAAATTCAAATGGTTCAAAATATTCTTTGCTTCCCATACAATAACCAAAACCATAAATAAGGCCATCACAGTTAAACACAATAAAAACCATTACAAAGTTATCTTGATATGAAAGTATACTTTTTCATTTAGCATTTGTCTACTTTGCCATGTTTACTAATACTTTACAAGAGGAAATAGCTGAATTATACTCATAATAAAACGTTAACAATCATTCTTAAGCCTCACATCATTGAAGTTCAATGTTTTTCATTTGGGCATTTCCAACTATTACTTCTCAAGTAAGGAAAAAGAAATGGTAAAGGTTATATAATACTTACCTAATGTTAATCCTGCAGCAATAGTTGTAGCTGTTCCTGTGTAGGAATACAAAATAAACAAATTTATGCCATTTTTGAAGAATATGGAAAGGTACAAAATTCAAAATCTTCAGCTTAGAAATAAGCAACTTCATATATCCAGGTATTCTGGACCAAAGTGAAAAACATTATTGTTTAATTGTATTATACAATATGCTTAGCCTTTAAATATGTCTAATTAATAGACAGTCACACGTATAACCATATTATTTTAGTCCAACCCTTTCCATGCCTTGTAGCTATAATCTCAGCCTACAGGTCCCTGTGACTATATAGGACAGACAGGGAGAAGCTAACCACCAGATTGAAAGAACACAAGCGAGCGGTCAGATGAGGAGATCCAAACTCAGTGGTAGCCTCATACTGCAATGAAAGGACACACATTCAATTTTGCTGCTACTAAGATTGTTGGACAAGCAGGCACAAAAACAGCCAAGGAAGTGATTGAAGCCTAGGAAATAGGCCCCTCATCATTCAAGAGGAGTGCTGATTTACTACCAGAATATCACGTACTTAGAAGGCGAGGGCTGGAAAGCACAAGCAAATGATTGCCAAACTACTTAAAAGCCAGCCATCAACACACCCCACTTAGCATCTAAAAAGCCACATACAACTGGCACCATATAAATACCATACACAGAACAGCACACACTCTGTTAGACCAACCCAAGTGACCAACTCAGATTGGATCTGCTGCATTATGCTGGGAAACATATATTCGCCTTCATCTGGAGAAGTTATCATAACTTAAATCATGTTTTTATTTGTCTATTCTGCCATTAAGTCAATTTGGTCTAATCCTGCCTTTGTCATGAAAGACAGCTGGGTGACCTTGGACCATTACTCTCTCTCAGCCCAACATGCTTCACAAGATGGTTGTTGTGGGAAAAATAAAAGGAAGGTATGTTGGATAAGTTCATCGCCTTTGTAAAAATAATAAAGGTGGAATACAAATAAAATGAAATAAAGCCACTTTTTCATTTTTATAAAATGTATATAGCCGCCCGTCTTATACTGAGGGTGGCTGTAATCAACAATTAAAGTATCAGTAAAAACAGCACAATACATGTCTATTGAAACCATAAACTTTAAAAAACTAGCACCGATGTGTCAAAACTTCAACTTGCAGTCGCTTGTTAAATCCTCTCAGTCACCTCACCCTACCCCAGGGCTGGGGGGTGGGGGGGGGAAGGTCCAGGTCTTAAGTGCTTTTTGGAAGGTTAAGAGGGTAGAGGTCTGCCAAATTTCAAGAGGAAGGGTGTAACTAATTCAATTCAATAACTAATTCAAGCTAATCAATGCACATTTTGATAGGAATAACTGAAAAATGTTTTACCTGTATTAGTCCCTCCTAAGGTAAAACCTGTGGTAGGCTTTGAACTAAAAAGTCCAGTGCCAAAACCCACAGAAGGAGTAGTTGTAGTAGCAGTAGCTGTTGAACCCAACGTCCCAAAGTTAAGGCCTCCAGTCGAGCTAAATTATAAAGTAAAAAATTCTTAGGAACATGTTCATTGTTCATTTTATTTCTTCACTGCTAGTTTTACAAAATAGCATGCCTTAATTTAAATGCAATTAACTGAAATTTCATCTTCAACCAAGTGAGTTTGTAACAGCTAAGATTGTTTAACTTATTTAACATTAACAATATTAATGCTGTTATATTTGTATGTTATATTCTTGGTTGTTTAAACCATAATGTACTTTGTACAAGGCAAATTAATGATTTGTTTGGCTAATTTATTCTACTGGTATCCAGAAAAAAGAACGGAGCACATAACCAAATAAGATTTCTGTGTTCAATATAAGCCATAGTTAAAACAAAGTATAGTCTCATACTGTTGAGAAAGAAATTAACTACCAGCTGTCCAGGAATGGGCTCACATATAATGCTGATCTGTAAATCAAACATGATTTGGCACTGGGTGTGAACCCTGCCTTAACAGAAGTTTTTATTAACTTGTTGCTCCTTCTAATATGTTCAAAGAGTTATGGTAGACTTATAAGTACATCCCTATTTTTGAGGGGATAAAATTTAATACTGCTTCTGAAACAAAATCTTTAACTTGCAGAAAGACCTAAGGAATCACTTGTTTTTCTGTTCACTGCCTGTAAATCTTGATATTCCAGAGATCGGGTTAACTTTGTCTACAAGCTAACATTAATATTTACAGAATTAAGTTAAAACTGAAGTTTTAACCTAAACTTCCAAAAAGAACTGTTATTAAAATAGCAATAAGACTGCTAGATATCAATAATTTTCTTACATATCTATTCCACAAAAATATTCCAGCACAAGTTCTTCTTAGATGTTACTGCTTCATTATAGCACATCCTTGTATTTGCTGCTATTGTCCTGGTATATTGTTAATAAACACACACACCAAAGTACAATGAATTATCTCATGTATATCAGCTGTAAAAAATGAAATTAAGCCTACACTTTGATACATAATGATCAAAATCAATTTTTCATCAATTAACTGATACACAGAAGAGGTAGGCATCAACAGATTTGATGAAAACAACTGCCAATATACAAAATTCTAAAAGGGCATAAAAACCAGTCAAGTGCTCCAAATATTACAGAGCATACTCATCATAACTGACATAACATGACTGTGTTCATGTTGTACTGAAGTATGGAAACATGGAAAGTATGCAGCCTTGCCTAATTTGATGCTTTCCAGCAATCAAGTGAATTAGGGAAGGTTGCAATCAAGTACTTAGTGTTGTGTATGAAAATAAATTTTAAATGGATCACATCTCCCATAATTGTGTAGTGTATAACATGTTATAAAATAGATATGTTTTACAGCTGTCCTATAATTTATATTCAAGAAAGAGGGAGAAGGATGATTTCAACCAACTGGAGGAACGGATGGTTAAAACTGTTGTAAATATGTTTTAATTTTTTTAAAAAAGTTATGATGAGAAAAAAAACCTTGTGCATATGTCCCCATAAAGAGACTCTGCAATGCTTGTGGGTTTGTTTGTTTGTTTTCTCCTTAAAGTGACATGAAAGCCAAAGCCAATTGCCTAAAATCTCTTGGAAAAGCCATACCTGTTCTTCATCTTAGGTTATTTAATTTTAGGTTTTTAATCATTGATGGGCTTTTACTTTTTCATTTTAAATGTTTAGCCGTCTCTAGACAGTCACTTACATGAATTGGGAGTCATATAAATACTTATTTTAATAAATGTCCCCTAAAACAAATCTCAACTAAAAAGGAACTGATGGTCAGAACCTATATAAAATATTTCGCCTTGTTTGACACTCTCTCCAGCTTGGACAGGCTTGCGATTCCTGTTGCTAATCCTTTTATTTCCAATTTCTAGTTAGGATTCTTATTATTTTTTAGAGAAGCCGGGGAGCTACAGCAGCTTTCCCCATCTTTGGGGCGACCTCCCACGGCCTTCAACCGTCGTAAAATAAGGAAAAACCAGGGACACGTGCAGCGCCAGAGCCCTGTTCTGGCCGCTGAGGCTTCCTAAGGCTCCTGTGGAAACCCTCCGGAATGGCCCCCTTAACTTACCTCGGGGTGCCTCCGAAAGAGAAGCCCCCGCCGCCGCCTCCCCCGCCGGTGCCCGCAGCAGCCGCGGTGGCGGAAGCCAAAGTCCCGGCTCCGAAGGAGAAGCCCGCCGACATGATGGCGGCAGCGGCGGCGGCGGAAAGACCTCAGCCGCAGGGTCTTGCGATTCGCCCAAGGGAGCAACGGGCCCGAGGGGCTCTCCCCACAGCCAGGGCTTCAGCCGCCCCGGCGCGGCAGGGACGCCAACAGCCCTGCTCGCCTGCGCGGGAACTTCGAAGAGGGACGCTCGCGGGGAGGGGGGGAGCTGCGCGAGAAGCGCAGCAGTCAAAGGCGCGCGGATAAACGGCGGCTCAGAAAGCGCCGCCACGCATGCGCACGCGCGTGCGCGCTGACGCTGACGGTCGCCAGGCCCCGCCCCTCCCGCCTAAATGGATTCTAGTAAATCAGCGCCGTAGGAATCGAATTGCATTGGATTAAATACAGGCAGTCGTCGAGTTAAAACGCCTCATGGAGTGACCGCTCAGAGATACCATGCACTGAAATTCAATGACTTGTGACCGTTTTTTCACACTTAGGATCCTTTCAGCATCATGACCATGGTCATTTGATATGCATTCATATCAGTGGTGAAATCCAATTTTTTTTACTACTGGTTCTGTGGGCGTGGCAGGGGAAGGATACTGCAAAATCTCTATTCCCACCCCACTCTTGGGGGAAGGATACTGCAAAATCCCCATTCCCAGCCCACTCTGGAGCCAGCCAGAGGTGGCATTTGCCGGTTCTCCAAACTACTCAAAATTTTCACTACGTCCTCTCCAGAACCTGTCAGAACCTGCTGGATTTCACCCATCATTCATATGCTTGACAAGAGCACCATCGACTCCAATGACAAAAAATGTAGAAAATTAGGCTAACATGTTTAAGATTTTGCCTTGATTTTACTTAATAGTGAATGAAGGAATCATATGTATAGGTAGTGCTCGACTTACAACAGTTCATTTAGTGGCTGTTCAAAGTTACGACAGCAGTGAAAAAAGTGACTTATGACGGTTTTTCACACTTACGAACTTTGCAGGATTCCCATGGTTACATGATTAAAATTCAGACGCTTGGCAAGTGGTTCATATTTAATGATGGTTGCAGTGTCCCCGAGTCATGTGATTTCCCCTTTTGTCACCTTCTGACAAGCAAAGTCAATGGAGATGCCAGATTCACTTAACAACCGTGTTACTAATATAACACCTGCCATGATTCCTTTAACAAATGTGGCAAGAACGGTCGTAAAATGGGGCAAAACTCACTTAACAAATTTCTCACTTGACAACATACATTTTAGGCTCAATTGTGGTCATAAGTTGAGGACTACCTGTGCTTTATTTAGCCAAGTGTGATTAGGCATACAAGGAACTTGTCTCCAGTACAGAAGCTCTCAGTGTACATGCAAAAGAATAATAGTAATAATATCAATAAAAGGGGAATTAAAGAAAATATTAAGAAGAAGAATAAGAATGAACAGATCAGTTAGTACAATACAGGTAGTCCTCGACTTACCACAGTTCATTTAGTGACTGTTCAAAGTTACAATGGCACTGAAAAAAGTGACTTATGACCATTTTTCACACTCGTGACCTTTGTAGAATCCCCATGATTATGTAATCAAAATTCAGATACTTGGCAGCTGGTTCATACGTATGATCGTTGGCAGTGTCATGGGGTCATCTTTTGCAACCTTTTAGCCAGCAAAATCAATGGGGAAACCAGATTCACTTAACAACCATGTTACTAATATAACCCTAACCCAGGAGTCTGCAAACTTGGCTCTTTTAAGACTTGTGGACTTCAACCTTGCTGGCTGAGGAACTCTGGGAGTTGAAGTCCACAAGTCTTAAAAGAGCCAAGTTTGCAGACCTCTGCCCTAACCCATGACTCCTTTAACAAATGTGGCAAGAAAAGTCGTAAAATGAGGCAAAACTCACTTAAATATCTCACTTAACAGCAGAAATTTTGAGCTCCATTTGTGGTTGTAAATTGAGGACTCCATGTACAGTATTTTAATTCAGAAAAACTTGTTGTGGGGAACCTTTTACTTTTTCTCCTCTTACATGGAAGGAAAAGCTTCCGCAAATAGCAGATGTGCAGTGGATTGTATTCTAGCTGCACAAAAGTGGACAGTTCAGCTCTTGGTTTAAGTAGACTTATTTCACGTGGAACCAAAGAATTTGGATTTGTTCGGTATTTTGGAGGAAAAGCAATTCTAGTAATGCAAATAAAGTCTAGGGTAGTCAGTTTCAGTCACTTTAAGATGTGAGGACTTCAAATTCCGGGAGTTGAAGTCCACACATCTTAAAGTGGCTGAGGTTGAGAAACAGTGACCTCCGTGGTCTCACACAAAGGAAGAAGACATGAATGTTGCACCCTTAAGAGACATATTAAACTGATACAAAACTATGTTAAAATCAAAACCTAACAGAATTGTGGGAAAATAGACAGGAGTGTTAAGTATGTTTGCTGCCTTATGCTGACCAAACATACATACACATACATATATAAAGGGAAATAATAGCAATAATATTTTTAGAGATTATTTATTGGCAAACACATAGCAAGCAGGTAAGGCATGGGATAGCCTTCTGATTTTTTTTCCTCTTTTGACATTGCTTAGTTGTGAGACCAGGAGAAATGGCTCTTACCAAATGTCTGGACTTGTCTCTTGCAGGGAAGTTTGAATCCGATCCAGGGCCACAGATAATCCATTCCTGATGCAAAAAAAAAGTTCATCACCTGCTAAAAATTCCTGTTTTGTATAGGTGTTAAAGAGGTTCAAGAATGTCACGGCGAATTATGGTTTTGTTAAAAATGATACTTGTAGGCAATTTTCATTTCCTCATTTACTATTCCTTCATTAACCGGTTAACCGATTAACAGAGTTGGAAGGGACCTAATAGGTCATCTAGTCCAGGGGTCTCCAACCTTGGCAACTTTAAGACTTGTGGAATTCCAACTCCCAGAATTCTTTGCTGGCTGAGGAACTCTGGGAGTTGAAGTCCACAAGTCTTAAATTGTCAAGGTTGGAGACCCCTGATCTAGTCCAACCCCCTGCTCAAGCAGGAGACCCTATACCATTTCTGACAAATGGCAGTCCAATCTTTTCTTGAATGTCTCAAGTGATGAAGCTCCCACAACTTCCAAAGGCAAACTGTTCCATTGGTTGATTGTTCTCACTGTCAGAAAGTTCCTCCTAATTTCTAGGTTGAATCTCTCCTTGATCAGTTTCCATCCATTATTCCTTGCCTGGCCTTCAGATGCTTTGGAAAACAGCTTGACCCCCTCCTTTGTGTGGCAGCCCCTCAAGTATTAGAAGACAGCTATCTTGTCTCCCCTGGTTCTTCTCTTCACTAGACTAGCCATTCCCAGTTCATGTAACCGTTCTTCATATGTTTTATCTCCTGTCCCCTAATCTCCTGGTTTTGCTCTCCTTTGCACTTTTTCTAGAGTCTCAACATCTTTTTTTTCATCTTATACCCAATGAAAGATACATGTATACAGTACATAATGTTCCTTCTCATTTTTAATTTATTTAATAGCTATTTAAAAACAATCCAGAAAAACATACTTTTTCAAGATAATTCTTAACCCATCTCATGGAACATATCACAATCAGTACTTTAGTTCTTGAGATGTCCTAAGATTATTCATAAGTTTCAGCTTACAATCTAATAACCGTGACTTAATATTAATTAGGAGTAGCAATAACAGCACCCCAGAGTGCTATTGATGTATCACCAAAGGACCTTTTTTGGATGCAATAAATCTTTGAATAACCTTAATGACTGTCCTAAATACTCTGCCTTTTTTTTTTACCTGATTGCATTATTGGCCGTGGGACCCCCTCGCCAGAGAAGCCCCAGGTTTGAAAGGTCTTTCTTCCTTGACATTACTGTCGCTAATGTGAATCTTTCCCATCATCTGTAAAAATTGAAAGAAACAATTAACTTAACCCTTTCCCTGAAAATTTACAAGCTAATGTGTTCCACAAATTCCTTGGTGGTTGGAAGGTCTCTGTTTGATTGGCCAGGAGGATGATGTCACAAGCATTCCAGTTAACCAATCAGTGTCTTTGTGACACTTTCAACACTGACTTATTTGTTGCGCCATTAACTTCCTCTGACCCATAACCCACTGCCTTCGGACCAACATATTAAAATGTAAGTGTCAAAATACATAAAGGAACAAAATAGATGTGTTATATTTTCACAGAGATATACATTGCATATGTACCATGTATCAATACCAGTATTTTACAATAATCAGCGAACCTAACTGAACATTTAACATGAGAGAAATATCCTGGTCAGGGCTTATCAGAACTGTTTCCTTCTTTCCATTTTGCTTGCTTTCTAGGACAGGCCAAAGAGAATGATAGAAAACTGAATGCTGAAGAAGCAAAGAAGCACAGAGTTCAGAAACACAGGCAGATTTGCACATACGGGTAGTCCTGAGGCCAAAATTTATGTTGCTAAGCGAAATATTTGTTAAGTGAGTTTGCCCCATTTTATGACTTTTCTTGCCACAGTTGTTAAGTGAATCATTGCATTTGTTAAGTTAGTAACAGGTTGTTAAATGAATCTGGATTCCCATTGATTTTGCTTGTCTGAAGTTTGCAAAAGGGGATCACATGACCCCAGGACACTGCAACCGTCATTAAATATGAACTCCTTGCCAAGCGTCTGAATTTTAATCACATGACCATGGGAATCCTGCAAAGTTCATAAGTGTGAAAAACCGTCATAAGTCACTTTTTTCAGTGCTGTCGTAACTTTGAACGGTCGCTAAATGAACTGTTGTAAGTCAAGGACTGCCTATACATATTATTCCGTCACTCAGTATAAGTAAAATCAGGACAAAATCTTAAAGATGCTAGCCTAATTTTCTGAATTTTTTAAGTCATTGGAATCGATGGTGCTCTCTGAGCTGGGTGTTTGTTTGCAGATATTCCATTACCTGCTAGGTAACATCATCAGTGCTAGTGAGTGTGGGATTTGCTCCCTGTTGATGTACACTAGTTTGCCCTGCTAGTTTCCTGAATGTTATTGAATCGTAACTCCATCAATTGCAATAACGGCAATAATCACATCCATATAGGATGTGATTAATATGATATGTCAATTATCGCCACTTTTCTCTTTCATGAATCCATAACTTTTCTTCGGTATACCAATGCAGGCGCAAGAATACAAGGATGCAGGTCAGTCTACCCCACCACCTGTCTGCGCTTTATCTGTTGATATTTAACCCTTATAATTTTAAATATATTGATAATTAGTTTTCTACTTTGTTGCACTGTAAGCAGCTCAAATTCGCTTTGGATAGCGAGATGGATTTAGGATAGCGAGATGGATTTGGATAGCGTATGACTTTAATCCTTAAACAAATCCTTAAACAAACGAACAAACTGAGTCTTCCGAGCGCTAGAGGTCGCTGTGGGACACGTCGGCCTTCTAGCTGCCATTCCTCCTTCCCTCCCTTCTTCCCTCCCTTCCCAACCCTCTCAGTTCAGTTATCAGGAAGTGTCTCCTGGAGACGCCGGGTCTGCTTCCAGTGAGAAACAGGCGGTGGTTGCCGTTGGTGGTTCCTGTGGCTGCTGGACTGGTTTGGGCGTGGTGGCATCATGGAGCACATCCGCACCACGAAGGTAATAATAACATTCTCCCTCCGCCTCGGCCCGCTTGGCAGCCGGTTAACTGGGAGCAGCAGAGCCTTAACTTGTGGCTCGGCTAATTCCTCCGGTTGCCCAGGTTCTGCTCCGGTTCTACTCCGTGGCAGCGGGCGGGCTTCCCTTGGGATGACTAGGATCCGCTCCCTCCGGCCTCTTCGTTCCCAGCTGCCCTCCAGAGAGATGTGTAGAATCCCCAGTCCCCAGAATTCAAATCACATTTAGAACTCTTCATTCATTAAAGAATTAATTTGGGGGGTGCAATATTGAGTGACATTAACCTGGCTGGTGCCTGGCATTCTGTTGAGGGTTTTTTGGATCTTTTGTTTTGGAGAAGGCGGACTGTTTCCTGCGAAGTACTTAGATGTTTCCAAGGAATCGTCCACCTTTTAAGGCTCTATGCATTCTTCCTATCCGGAGAGGCTTAAAATAATAGCGTGTATTTTTGCATTTCGGTTATGGTTCCAACCTAAGGGTAGATAAAATTGGAATTTCAGCAGCCTGTGAGACACCTTGCAAGGGTTGCTACTCAGTAGCTTCAGCCTCTTCTTGATCCGTGGAATTATCATTTTGACAGATTTGTCTGTATCGGATTCTCTCGTTTCCTGGAAGCATGTGTTAGTGGGAACCTAACTAGCAGGCTTATCAGCCGCTTTTACATTGCCTTCGATTTTTCCAGGCACCACATTTAGTTGTGATCAGCATCTCTGAAATTCATTGTGTGCCACTCAAGGACAGGCATAGGTAAGCTGCCAGTAGCACGTTTAAAAAAAAAATTCAAAGGGCACACAGTAAGCAAAGGTAAATGCTCTTTTTTAAAAAAAACATTACTGTTTCATTATTTATTGGATGTTAGCAATGTGATTTTGGAAACCCTTATCTCTTCCAAATTCAGGCTTGCATTTTATTCTCATTCCATGTACTGTTGAATTCTGGAATACAAATTCTTGAGCATTAGTATGTGAAGTAAATGTAATAATTCAGAAGTTTGAGCATTTTTTCAGCACTGTCATCTTTGCTATTGAAGTAATTTTTTCTGTAATTTCTTGGCTGCTGCTGTTTTTCTGTTTTTGTTTATACATTGCAAATAGCAATTCAACTGCATAATCTTGCAATAAATAATTCTGCTGGTATTTTATCATTTTCTAGGTTTGCCTACTTCTTATACACTGTTTAATGTTTCCTCATTATTCCAGATGCTGTTTTATTTTCAAATTTAGCAAATTAAATGAAGCTTTTTTCATTGCATTGTGTCAACAATGTATTGTAAGTTACTCTAGCACTGTTTGGCTTCTGTTTCCTCTGTATTCATGGTTTGAGCATAGACTTGAATTAATGTAATATTGATTTGCTTTCCTTGCATTCTTTTAAGTAACTGATAATAGCCTTCCTCTGCCAATAGCTCTTGCTTGATCTCTCTTTTTGCATATCTGGCAATAATTATCAGTATTCTTAACCTGGCATTTCCCTGATCATTATAAATACATAGGTCTGTATCTCTGTCCGATAGAGATGAAGCATTGCATGTGAACCAGATCTTGCTGTGTTCTTGGAGCATACTTTTAACTTTTGCACATCCAGTACTGCAGTTTAAGATATGAAGAGTTGGGCATGAACAGGACTCTCATAATTAGAAACACTCATGTCCTAATTTCAGTGGATTGTAGCCTAGAGCAGCTATTTCATCTCATGCTCCCCCAGGCTGAAAGTATTTCACAATGGAATCCAGAAGATGCTCATTGTGATCTGGCTCCAAACAAAGCATAAGAGCATCCTCTTCAATTCTTTCAATACTTTTGATATCTAGAGAACAATCCATACAGACAGTCAGGAAAGAACTATATTGCTATGAACTTTAGTGAAATCTATGAGTAAACTGTATCAGACAGCTTTCTGTGCAATAAATCGATTTCAGTTATGTTGAGCTATTGTTGATTAGTTTCATGCAATGCTTTGCCTTTTTTTAAAATGCAGGTTGAACAGGTGAAATTGCTAGACCGATTCAGCACAAACATCAAGTCACAAACAGGAACTCTTTACCTTACAGCAACTCACTTGTTATTTATAGATTCCAGCCAGAAAGAGACATGGGTAAGGAGAATAAGGTTTTATGCTGCATTCCTTTACTTATTATTTTTCTACATTGTGTAACTTCCAAGAAACATATGGGCTGATGTACATAACTTTTCAAAAGTGCCCTGTGACATTTATGTTAGAACTCTAATAGCAGTCCCAACCATGGAAATTGAGTGTGTAATAACTGTTTTGCGCATATCTTTATAAGATTCTTCTTAAAAAGAATCTTCATAAAATTTTTCTGTGCTTCATTGCCACTATAATACAGTGTGTATTTGAAAAATTTTAAGCTTTAACTGCAGTCTCCTGTATAAAATCAGTGAAGTAGAATACATAGGGTGCATCTGCCTAAACAAAATGAGAAATCTCCACTGAAAATTACTTTTCAAATGGAAAAAGAGCAGCAAGCAACTTTGACGGAATATTACATTATTATACTCTTTATGGTGAACATGTATGTCCCCTTGTGTGAACCTGATGCTCACTATATGTGTTGGTACTGCAGCTTTCAGAATGCCCACAATTCTGAGAGATGTAGCATCAGTACATCTGGAGAGAGCTAAAATGGGGAAACTGGTGCAGATTTTATGCACCCTCATTGGAAACTTAAGATTGTTGAAAGATTGCATGGTTTAACTTACACTTTTTGTGGTTTCTTGTATGCTGTAGATATTACACCATCATATTGCTGCGGTGGAGAAACTTGCTTTAACTACTTCTGGCTGCCCCTTAGTGATTCAGTGTAAGAACTTCAGAATAGTTCACTTCATTGTTCCCAGAGAAAGAGATTGCCATGATATTTATAACTCTTTGCTTCAGCTGTCAAAACCAGGTAGGAGGCAGCTTTCTTCATTTCAATATGTTTGGTACAGAGGGTTGCTCTGCTTATTTGTTTAAAAAACTAGACAACAAAGGTCAAACTCTTTTTTTTTCTTTCCCCCCTCCTCCTGTTTTAGCACGATACGATGAATTATATGCCTTTTCATATAATCCAAAGCAAAATGAGGAAGAGAGGGTGCGAGGCTGGCAAATCATTGACCTCACGGAAGAATACGATCGGATGGGTGTGCCTAACTCTGAATGGCAACTATCGGATGCAAACCACGATTATAAGGTAATAGGTTTCTCATACGTTTATGATGCATCTGTTAATTTTACAGAGATCGAATGGATTTTTGAATACTAGGACAGTTGCTTTCATATCAGGGGAGGAACAGTGATTGATTTATTCTCTTCTCATTTCAGAATTCTGTTCTAAAAGCACACTCTTGAGTCATACAACTTTTTAATAATTTCTTTGAGTCCCTAACTAGGGGGTTGGACAACTGATGATCTGCAAGAACTATTCAGATGTTACATATAGAGGTTGAAAAACAATTCAGAATAGCTGTGTTTAGACTGTGCTTGCTTCTTTCCAGGTTAACAGAGATCAAGACTTGACTGGAGATTGTTAAAACAATATTTTTGTGTGTGTGTGTGTCTTGTCTAGTTTCTCTTTTCCTTTTTTGTTCTTGTATATTTTTATTTATATTTTCATTTTAAAAATGATTCCTGTTTATGTTTCTCATGTCAACTTCCATTGCAACTGGTGAGCTGTACTCTGTTAACTTTTTCTTTGTAACTATGTGACATTTGTATTGAAAATATATACTGAAATAGACATATTGTAGAAGGGAAATATGGAAATCCAGAGGCTATAAGTGCTAGGATTACTGGTAGAAATATTTGTCAGTATATATTTCTATCACATGGTTACCCATATTTTCATTTGCTATTCTTTTTAGAGAAAGTCAGAGTTCAAAATTTTAGTAATACTTTGTTTTTGTTTTTGAAGAATTCGGGAAATTTGAGTGGAGAATTTTAATCTACGCTCCCTCATTTTAGCTCTGGCTTTTATCACAAACTTGGAGAACTGTATTACCTCATTTAAATATGTGGTCAATTGCTATGGTCTCATTCTTGATCATTACATTCAGCCAGAAGAGATAGATAAGACTGGACATTACTGCATTTGAAACTGTGTTCTATTCTCTCATTCCTTTTCACTTCCATCCATTTTTCTGATATTGAGAATCTTTAGATATCCCAGGTGTTTCTGATAAAAAATGGAAATTGGATATAGAACATACCTAACGTGTTTTTTGTTTGCAATTTCTTTTTTTAAACTTTCACAGATTTGTGAGACATATCCTAGAGACCTTTATGTTCCCAAGAGTGCAAGCAAGCCCATAATTGTTGGCAGTTCTAAATTCCGAAGCAAAGGAAGGTTCCCTGTGCTCTCATATTATCATAAAGATAATGAGGTATAGTCTGATTTCTTTTCAACGCAAGTATCTAAAGGCTATTTTCCAGTACAGGAAAAGACAAAGTGGGTAAGTACAGTAATCTAGGTCCCTAGATCTATTCTAGTGCAATGAAAGTGGATGCTCATAATACAAGTAGTCCTTGACTTACGACCACAGTTTGGACTGGAATTTCACTTACTAAACAATGTGGTCATTAAATGAGTCATCACTTGATCACCCCTTGATTTTACAAACCATTTTTAACTGCTATTGTTAAATGAATCATGAATGTTAAGTGAATCTGGCTTCCCCAATTGACTTTGCCTGTAGGAAGCTGCCTGGGAAGATTGCAGAGTGCGATCTCGTGACCACAAGACACTGCCATGGTCATAAATGTGTGCCAGCTGCCCAATTCTCAAATTGACATCACATGACCATGGGAGTGGTGCGACGGTCATAACTGAGGACAAGTCATAATTCACTTTTTCCAAGGTTGTTAATAACTTTGAACTGTTGTTAAATGAGCAAGTGTAAGTCAAGGACAACCTGTAGTAATAATAATATGACCGGGTATTTCTGACCATAATAAGTTGTCAAACATAAAGAAATAGAGTATTAGTTAGTTCCCTTAGTTTTCTGTTTAGCTATTAATGTAGCAATTATCCATAGTTAGAAAAGTCACAGGTTGATAATCCTTTCTCTGAGGAATCCATAGCCTACAGCTAGGCTAACATGCATGATCATCAGAAGCAAGTGAACATATTGGTCAATGACAGTATCAATGACACTGATGCAAATCAGCTATATTTGCAAATATACTTCTGCAGCAAACATAAGTTATTTGTGTTTTAAATCTATCATTATAGAAAAACTGAGCATATTCCCCCCCCCAAAAAAAAAGTTTTACAAGTACAGATTTGAAACACTGGAGCCTTGGTTTCCCCCCTTTTGTTGTTATATTTCAAGATAGCTATACACTGACTGTTCCTACCTTCACCAGGTTTAAAGAGCAACATTTTCTTTATATTTACCCCTCTTTTTTCTCACCAGGCTACCATTTGCAGGTGTAGTCAACCCCTCTCAGGATTCAGTGCCAGATGTCTGGAGGATGAACACATGTTGCAAGCAATAAGTAAAGCTAATCCCAATAACCACTATATGTATGTCATGGACACCAGACCAAAAGTAAGTCTGTAGCTGGGTTTTTCTTTTCTTCAGTTTGGTTTTGGCATTCTTACTGTCTTTTTTCTTTAATTTTGTCTATTGTTGGGTTTTTCCTGCTTTTAAAATTTTAAGAGTAGTTGTAAACTGACCAGAGTCGCTGGATATCAAGCAGCATATACATCTAATAAATTGTTATTGTTATTTGGTTCCTACTTACTAATTTTCAGTATTTTCTAAATAGGGTCATGCAATGACTTATCTTCGGTTTGAAAAAAAGTGTTTTGAAATGTATTTTGCAACTGCAGCTCTGTCAGGACTACTTTAATGCAAACATACCTTTTCCTAGGATTATAGGAAGCTGTCTATCTAGACCCGTTCCAGTCCGGCTTCCGGCCCGGGCACAGCACGGAGACAGCTTTGGTCGCGTTGGTGGATGACCTCTGGAGGGCCAGGGCCAGGGGTTGCTCCTCTGCCTTGGTCCTGTTAGATCTCTCATCGGCTTTTGATACCATCGACCATGGTATCTTGCTGCGCCGGTTGGAGGGGTTGGGAGTGGGAGGCACCGTTTATCGGTGGTTCTCCTCCTACCTCTCTGACCGGTCGCAGACGGTGTTGACAGGAGGGCAGAGATCGACCGCGAGGCACCTCACTTGTGGGGTGCCACAGGGGTCGATTCTCTCGCCTCTCCTGTTCAACATCTATATGAAGCCGTTGGGCGAGGTCATCAGTGGCTTTGGGGTGAGTTATCATCTGTACGCTGATGATACTCAGCTGTACTTCTCCACCCCAGGCCACCCCAGCGAAGCTGTCGAAGTGCTGTCCCGTTGTTTGGAGGCCGTACGGGTCTGGATGGGGAGAAACAGACTCAGACTCAATCCATCCAAGACGGAGTGGCTGTGGATGCCGGCATCTCGGTACAGTCAGCTGCACCCGCAGCTGACTGTTGGGGGTGAGTCATTGGCCCCGACGGAAGGGGTGCGCAACCTGGGCGTTCTCCTGGATGGACGGCTGTCGTTTGAAGACCATGTGGCGGCCGTCTCCAGGAGAGCTTTTCACCAGGTCCGCCTGGTGCGCCAGTTGCGCCCCTTTCTGGACCGGGATGCCTTATGCACGGTCACTCACGCTCTCGTCACTTCTCGCCTGGATTATTGCAATGCTCTCTACATGGGGCTACCTCTGAGGTGCACCCGGAGACTTCAGCTAGTCCAGAATGCAGCTGCGCGGGTGATTGAGGGAGCACCACGTTGCTCCCGGGTAACACCACTCCTGCGCAGTCTGCACTGGCTGCCTGTGGTCTTCGGTGCGCTTCAAGGTTTTAGTTACCACCTTTAAAGCGCTCCATGGCTTAGGGCCCGGTACTTACGGGACCGCCTGCTGTTACCTTATGCCTCCCATCGACCCGCACGCCTCACAGAGAGGTCTTCTCAGGTGCCGTCCGCCAAGCAGTGCCGGCTGGCGGCCCCAGGAAGAGCCTTCTCTGTTGGAGCTCCTACTCTGGAACGACCTTCCCCGGTTTCGCCAAATATCTGACCTTGGACCTTTAGAATTAAAACTTATTTATTCATCCAAGCGGACTGGACTGATTTTTAGATTTTTAAATTTCTAAATTTTAAATTTTAAATTTTTCATATTTCCTGTAACTTTATATGGGGTATTTTAGGTTGGTAAATTGGACGGTTTTAATTCGGCCACTATTGAATAGGTATTTTAAATTGATTTTTAACTTTGTATATTTATTGTTTTTTATCTTGGCTGTACACCGCCCTGAGTCCTTCGGGAGAAGGGCGGTATAAAAGTTTAATAAATAATAATAATAATAATAATATCACAACTGCACAGTTCCAGTAATGTTTAGATTCCTTTGGAATTGGAGATAGGTGCTCTGGCTCCCTGCGGTGTGACAGCAACCCTGTCCGAGCTGCTGGAGATGATAGCTGAGTTGGCAGTTGATACCCCCAGACTTATGGTTATGGGGGACTTCAACCTGCCATCGCTTGGTGAGTCATCTGCTGTAGCTCGGGAGTTCATGGCTTCCATGACGGCCTTGGACCTGACCCAGTTAGTTGATGGTCCCACTCACATTGGGGGAAACACCCTGGACTTAATTTTTATCTCTGGACAGTGGCTGAATGATCTAGAATCAAGGGATTTAGTCACTCTACCCTTGTCATGGTCGGATCATTCTCTCCTTCGGTTGGACGTTCGAACCGCTAACCCGCACCGCAGGGAGACGGAACTGACACGTTGGTTCCGTCCCAGGCGCCTGATGGACCCGGAGAGGTTTCTGACGGAACTTGGGCCACTTCCTGAGGACCTAACCCACGACTCGGCTGAAGAACTCGTCGCCGCCTGGGAAAGGGCGGCGGCGGGGGCCTTGGACCGCGTCGTGCCTTTGCGGCCTCTGACCCGGCGCCGGTCTCGACCGGCTCCTTGGTATTCCGAGGAGTTGAGAGAGATGAAGCGCCGGAAAAGACGCCTAGAGAGTAATTGGAGGGCCAGCCGTTCTGAATCTGAGCGAACACTAGTAAGGTCACATATTCAGACCTATCTAGTGGCGATAGGAGCGGCGAAACGTGAGTATTTCTCCGCTCTTATTGCGTCGGCAGATAACCGCCCAGCAGCCTTGTTTAGGGTGACCCGCTCCCTTCTTACTCAGGGAGTTAGGGAAGACCCCTTGCAAGGCCGTGCTGAGGACTTTGGACAATATCTGCACGATAAAATCGCTCAGATTCGGGATGGGCTGGACACAGATTGGGTAGTCTCAGATGGGATGATGGAGGCGGATCTTGAGGCTGTCATCTGGGAAGAGTTTGACACTGTGGCTCCCGATGACATGGACAGGATACTGAGAAGGCTGAATGCAACCACATGTTTATTGGATCTGTGTCCCTCCTGGCTGGTACTGGCCACACAGGAGGTTACACGAGGCTGGCTTCAGGGAATTGTTAATGCTTCTCTGAGGGAGGGTGTCTTCCCTACGGCCTTGAAAGAGGCTATGGTGAGACCCCTCCTCAAGAAGCCCTCCCTGGATCCAGCTGTTTTATCGAACTACCGTCCGGTCTCCAACCTTCGTTTTGTGGCGAAGGTTGTTGAGAGTGTGGTAGCGCATCAGCTTCCTGAGTACCTGGATGAAACTGTCTATCTGGACCCGTTCCAGTCCGGCTTCCGGCCTAGGTACAGCACTGAAACGGCTTTGGTCGCATTGGTGGATGATCTCTGGAGGGCCCGGGACAGAGGCTGTTCTTCTGTCCTGGTCCTATTAGATCTTTCAGCGGCTTTTGATACCATCGACCATGGTATCTTGCTGCGGCGGCTGGAGGGGCTGGGAGTGGGAGGCACCGTTTTTCGGTGGTTCTCCTCCTTCCTCTCTGACCGGTCGCAGACGGTGTTGGCAGGGGGGCAGAGATCGACCGCGAGGCGCCTCTTATGTGGGGTGCCCCAGGGGTCGGTTCTCTCGCCTCTCCTGTTCAATATCTATATGAAGCCGCTGGGCAAGATCATCCGTGGTTTTGGGGTGCGGTGTCATCTGTACGCTGATGATACGCAGTTGTACATTTCCACCCCTAACCATCCCAGCGAAGCCGTTGAGGTGATGTCCCGTTGTCTGGAGGCCGTGCGGGTCTGGATGGGGAAAAACAGGCTCCGACTCAACTCCACCAAGACTGAGTGGCTGTGGATGCCGGCATCCCGGTATAATCAGCTGAGGCCATCGCTGTCTGTGGGGGACGCGTCATTGGCCCCCACAGAGAAGGTCTGCAATCTGGGCATCCTTCTGGATGCACGACTGTCGTTAGAAGAGCATTTGACGGCCGTCGCCAGGGGAGCTTTTTATCAGGTCCGCCTGATACGCCAGTTGTGTCCCTTCTTACACCGGGATTCCTTGTGCACAGTCACTCACGCCCTCGTCACTTCCCGTCTGGACTACTGCAATGCTCTCTACATGGGGCTTCCCTTGAAGATAACCAGAAGACTTCAATTAGTTCAGAATGCGGCCGCGTGGGTGATAGAGGGAGCGACTCGTTGCTCCCATATAACACCTCTCCTGCGCAGGCTGCACTGGCTTCCGGTGGTCTTTCGGGTGCAATTCAAGGTGTTATTCAAGGCTTTAAAGCGTTCCATGGCAAAGGACCGGGTTACTTATGGGACCGCCTGCTGCTACCGGCGATCTCCCATCGACCAGTGCGCTCCCATAGGGAGGTTCTCCTTGGGGTGTCGTCGGCCAGTCAATGTCGGTTGGCGACACCCAGGAAGAGGGCCTTCTCTGTGGGGGCACCAACCCTGTGGAACACACTACCAACAGGTATCCGTCAACTCCCTGATCTTCGGACCTTTCGACGCGAGCTGAAAACATTTCTGTTTCACCGTGCAGGACTGGCCTAAGGGGTTTTATTGGTTTTAAGTTCTTCAACTAACTCTAAATTTTCCTTGTATTAATTGATTTTACTTTATTTATTTTATTTATTTATTTTATTTGCATTTATATCCCGCCCTTCTCCGAAGACTCAGGGCGGCTTAACACTATGTCAGGCAATAGTCTTCATCCAATTGTATACTATATACAAAGTCAACTTATTGCCCCCCAACAATCTGGGTCCTCATTTTACCTACCTTATAAAGGATGGAAGGCTGAGTCAACCTTGGGCCTGGTGGGATTTGAACCTGCAATATTGCAGGCAGTTGCTGTTAATAACAGGCTGCATTAGCCTGATGAGCCACCAGAGGCCCCCTACAGTTTACTTTGACTGTAAACCGCCCTGAGTCCTTTGGAAGAAGGGCGGTATAGAAATTGAAACAATAATAATAATAATAATAATAATAATTCTGATAAAAAGAATCTCTCTGGAATCAAGTCCAAAGTGTTGCATAGCAGTATTGCCAATTTCTTAGATGGAAAGGATCAAAATTGGATTGTTGTAATCCATACTGTTCTGGATTTCTTTTAGGATCTAGTATGAGCAATATGACCACCACCACCATCATCATCATCATTTGTTTTTTGGGAGTTTACACATTCTTTGAAAGAGGGGCTTCAAAATGCTCATATGCAGCACTCCTTTTCAAATCCTAAAGCAATCCTGATTTTTTTCCTAGGCCCATGGTGCTGTTTTTGGATTTCTCAAACCTTCTGCATAACCATTTTCCTTCAAGAGACATTTTAGTTTGTAAATTGTGGCTTATGTCTTCAAAGCTAGCTAATTGTAACTTATTTAATAATAGTTAAATGTATCATGGGTTATCACTCTTTGTAGGTAATAGAATACGAAGACTTTTTCAATTCTGTATTGTTCAGATATGTTGTGAAAACTCATATTTATTTTATTTTCCTTATTTGTTTTCATTAAATGCCACTCTATTTCCAAAGGATCTGAGTGACTTACAGGAAACTAAGATATCTGAGGATACTGAGTTGGGAGTCAACATGGCTAATCATTTGAGTTAGGTGAAGGAAATAATGCAAAGTCACACTAATCCTAAGGCTTAGAGGCCAAGTTATAAAAATATAATTTTCTTCTGTTTCATATTGTTCAGGATATATATGATACAAATTATTATAATCGTATATTGCTTTGTTTCCTATACATGATTAACCTTCTTTTTCTCCAAGCTGAATGCATTGGCCAATAGAGCAGCAGGTAAAGGCTATGAAAATGAAGATAATTATTCCAACATTAGATTCCAATTTGTTGGTATTGAAAATATCCATGTAATGAGATCAAGCCTACAAAAGCTTCTGGAAGGTATGAATATATGTGCACTTCACTAATATTAAACATTTCTCGAGTACAACATTCACTCTTGCACAAAAGTGATTTTACATAAATCTAGTTCATATTAAAGGATGTATTGAAATACACTATTTTCATGCTGTAGATGTTGCTAATGTGAAATTCTACTTTCTAGTATTATGAGAGCCTATCCTCTTAATGAGATTTCCTCTGTTGAATATACTTCAGTTCAATTAAAACAGCTACATTTTTAATGTAAACAAGGCAAAATTATTGGGAGTCGTGCAGTATATGCATTTAATCAATTATTATGGTTTTATTTATGTACTGATTATTTCAGAAATTATTAAAGCTTGCCATCCTACTGTAGTAATGGGAGATTTTACTAAATATTTATATGAATGTATAAATTATATACATTTAATATAATGCATAATTTACGTACTTATTTTATTATGATTTATTTATGCAATATAATTAATATGTCATTTAAACATTACTTAATTGTGGGAAGCTCCTAATTGGAATCTCATGAAGTTATTCCTTCATGATTCCTTCAAATTTAGTAGCTATTAGCACTGTTTACAATATTTGCCCAACTGAGGAGACTGAGGAGTTATATCAAACAAGTGCATGGCTGCATTAATGATTCCTCATAGTAAGTATTTAAATGATAAAAAACAGGTGTGCATTCTAAATGATGTATTGAGGATTAGTAAGTTGATGGATGGACTCTTTTAAAGTAGAATTATGAAGATAATTATGTTACTTTTATAATACAAAAGAACTTTACACTAGATTGCTTCTGCATAATTATCAATTAATAGAGGAAACCAGAGTTTGAGACAGATTGGGGCATAAACAGGAAACTAGGATAGAGAAAAAATACTTTGTATGTTTAACAAGTTCAGAAATTCAGATTTGTTCATGCAGTTGCTAAAATCCACTTTTGATTCTTGCACAGAGAGATGCTACTACTGCATTTGAATTTATCTGTGTTTCATTTTATTTTAGTTTGTGGAACAAGAGGCCTATCAGTTAATGATTTTCTCTCTGGCTTGGAGAGTTCTGGATGGCTGCGACACATCAAAGCAGTGTTGGATGCTGGTATCTTCTTAGCTAAAGTAATTTGCATTTAGTAATTTGTCCAAAATTGTTGATATTGGTATTATTTATTTGAGAATATAGATGGCCTTCAATAAGCACCATCAGATCAAGGGAATTTGGAAATTTCATTTCTAAAGTCTTCAACTTTTCAAGGATCCATAGTTTAGTAGCAGAGCATATGTGTTTAAATAGAAAATCCCACATTCTGTTTGGAATTTGGCTTTTTAAAAAAGAAGTATGTATCATAGTAATCATAACTGGCCACCGCCTGACTTTTTAAGTAGTTTAAGTCATTTATTATTATTTATTAAATTTATATGCTATTCATGTCACATACATTAACTAAATATTTAGTTGGCAAGCATTCAAACCTGCCATAAGGCAATCTGTTGTGTTCCTAAAGTAAAGGAGCCAAAACTGATAGCTTAAGCTGTGATAATCATATTTTGTCATTAAGGCAAACAGAGTTCTGTGGATTGATTAATTCTTTTCCTCTTTTCATCAAGCAATCAGCTGTAAATAAATGTTGAACAAGTAGGTGAGATCCAGACATAAATATGCTGTCTCGGGGTGATTATGAGAAATTCTGGGAAGTCCATACATCTTTAAAGTTGCCAAATTTAAGAACACTGGCCTATAAATATGTTGAGAGTGCATTCCCAGAATTTCTTTACAGTGTAACATAGATTACAGATCCTTTGGTTCTTCATTTATGTTGGCCAGAATTTTTGGTAATTAAGAGTTCCAGCACATTTGAAGGGTTCTTGAAAGGCTGGAATGAATTAAATATTTTAATTCAGTTGAGCAGTTGAATTCATTTTCTTTGTTATACACATCAGTAAGTTTTGTTCTTTCCACAGGCCATAGCTTTTGAGAGTGCAAGTGTATTAGTACATTGCTCTGATGGCTGGGACCGGACATCTCAGGTCTGTTCCTTGGGTTCTCTATTATTGGATCCCTTTTATAGAACAATTAAAGGATTCATGGTAAGTGTAAGTGTGCAAAGCGAGCTTAAGTCACACTTGGCCAATGCTAACGCTGACCAACTTTGCAGTTCGATAATTTTGTGTTTCAGATTTGCTCATCTGCTTAATAATGGGGCTATTGAACATAATACTGTGCATTAATGTTCATATGTAATTAAATTATACAGTGGATCCCAATTCAAATAATTCTTGAATCAGTAAGAGTCAGATATTAGTTAGGTATGCATTTTAAAATAAGTAATTTCAAAAATGTTTCAAGCAGATAAAGAAAGTCAGAGATTATATTGATATTTTCTCAATAAATTGAGATTACAAGCTATTGATGTGTTTCTGGTGTTAATTTTAAGTCGTAACTTGCCAGTTGAGTCTGCTATATCTGGTAACTTGGACTAGATATCTTAAAGATCTGGTTGATCTGGGATTACCTCAGTGCCTTGTTTTTTAAATTCTGTAATTAATGAACTTTACAGTGTTATTTGAAACCTGCATTTTATGTTTCTTTTGCTTGTGATATTTGTATAAAAGAGCAAAGATATATGTATAATACAGATAATTCTCACTTACTGACCACAATCGGGATTGGCATCTCCATTGCTAAACATACAGTTATTAAGTATAATATCATGTGATCACACCAATTTATGTCAGTTATGGCTACGACCATTAATCACATTAAGTGCAATGTCACGTGGCCACAACTTGCCACTTCCTTCCAGCTTCGCTATTGGCTTTGCCTATTAGAAACTGGCTGTGTAGAACGCAATTGGCAATCATGACTGCAGGGTGCTGCAATTGTTGTAAGCATACACTGGTTGCCAAGCACCCAAATTAAGAACACATGACCATGGGGACACCATGATAGTTACAGTGTCCCAGACCTGTCACTCATATATCTCCTGTTTTAGCAACAGTGTAACTGAATGGTTCGTAAGTACTTGTAGTCCTCATTTTCCATTTGTGGAAAACTTGTTTTGTTTTCGCCATTGAACTAAGAAATCCAGAATAAAAATGGTGACTTGGAAAATATATTTTTTAAAATTAAAACATAAAGCATACTACATGATTAAAAACTGATACATGATTTCTTCTAGGTTTTGGTGGAAAAAGACTGGATTGCTTTTGGACACAAATTTTCAGATAGGTAACGTTTTTTGCTGTAAAAAGCCTACATTTGAATTCTTTATGTAAAGTGCCATGTTATGTTAAATTAATATGCAGTGTCTAAGCCTGTATATTGCAATCTTGTTCAAACATATTTAATTTAAATTGGAAATATATATTTACTTTGTTTTAGAACAATTGATTGCTTTATATACTATTCAAGATTTTATAAAGATTGAAAAAATAAACCTGAGGTTTAATTAACTTACTTAAAACTCTTAACTGATCAGATTTTTTTGGATGCTGTACAGCCCTTTTCTGGTTTTTAGCAGGTTGCAAATTATGTTCAAATGATTGCACACTCTCACACACTTTTTCTCTCGCTGGAAGAGCTATCCTTATTGCAAAGGGTTTTTTGGAAAAACGGTATAGACCACTAACAATAAGTACCTTTGCCATTATTACTTGCTTCATTTTTTCTCCATTCTATTTTCTGTTATGTTCTAATTGAACTTAAAATTATAATTTTTATTTGAATCACTAGGGTCCAAATGCTGTACAGAGTTTCCTCCCACAGATGTAATTATTGTGGTATATTCTATTCCGTGCCAAGCAGACCATTTCTGTATGCCCTGCTAATGGACATATATAGGACAGGAAATAGAGCAAACACTTTACCAGAGTGGATAGTGCTGGAATTTTTAAAAATTTCTTTGGAGTTGGGTGACTTTGATTCTTTTGGAGGATTTGGAGTTTTATATTGAATGTTATGGATACCTAAGTCTCTGGAAGGCTTAAGGGAATCATTTTGTCCCTTAAACCAATGCAATCCACCCAGGGGTGGGCTTCAAAATTTTTAGCAAGGGGTTTTCTGCCTGGTTGCTGGGTGGGCATGGCCATGGTGGGTGTGGCCTAGTTGGCCTCCTGCACTGGGGGGGGGTTGCCCTCTCCAGGCTTCCAAGGCTGTTCTCGAGCCTTTGGGAGGGCAAAAACAGCCTCCCCAGGCTCCAAAGTGGCCCGTTTTTCACCCTCCCCAAGCGTCCACGTGGGCCCTGCACTTACCTGCATCCAAAACAGGCTGTGTGGAGATTCGGGAGGGAAGAGTGGGTGGGGCCAGCCAGGAGTGGAATTTGGGGGTTCTCCAAATTGCACAGAATCTTAGCTAGAGGTTCTCTCGAACCCCCATCAGCCCACCCCTGAAACCACCTGCTCCCCAAAATCAAATGCAAATATTTAGCTTTGCCCAGTCTGGAGGTCCCTGGGAGCCATAAGGTATCAGCCACCCCAAACTATACAATGGACTGGTTGTGAAAGAAGTCAGGGTCTTCAAAAAGCAGTTTTATATGGAGTGCTGTGTTCTCCTGCTACAGCCCAGTGAATGTGCCTAGAAATTCTTTTGTGCCTCAGTAATAATTGCCCTGTTAACTGTGTTAAAGTGTAATACAGAAAAAGGTTTTAAAAAGGACATTTCAACCATTTTTTACGAGTCTTTATCCATAGACGACTTAGTGAACGTTCCTCATATACTCTGGGGATTGCATCATTTTCATCTCTCATTAACTAACATGGAATATTATATTTTGTAGATGTGGACAACTGGATGGTGACCCAAAGGAAATATCCCCCGTGTTTGCCCAATTTTTAGAATGTGCCTGGCACCTGACAGAGCAGTTTCCACAGGCCTTTGAGTACAATGAAGCTTTTCTCCTTCAGATCCATGAGCACATCCATTCATGCCAGTTTGGAAACTTCATTGGAAACTGCCAAAAAGAGCGGGAAGAACTCAAGTAAGGCTCTTAGGAACAATATATTAACACAGCACTGAACTTCTCCGTTTATTCCTCCCTCCTCCCTTGTGTCTTTCCTTCCACCATTTTTTATGCTACGATTAGAAAGCCTCCCATCAGTATAGAAAGGAAGTCCCTGTCTTCAGGGACTTACAGCCTGAAAAATAATCACTGTCTAAAGTATGGGAGGAACAACAGTTTAAAAATAAAATAAGTTTTCAAAAGAAAAAAAAAGGGAAGGAAAGGAGAGGAGAGGGTGGGGAGGTGGAATGTGGTAGCAAAAGAGAAATAAGAGTTCCAGTACTTAGTCTTTCTTTCTGCTAGAGCCTAATGGAATGGCCTGCACTTTACTGCCAAAAGTAGTCAAAGAGTTTCCCCTTAGGGCTATTAAATATTAAACTATCAGATAAAATCAGTGATGGAAATCAAGCTTTGCTAGGCTGAGCAGTGAGGTAGCTCTTTTAAGTGCTGATGGCTCAGAATCCTTTTTCACATGGAGGAAACTCCTAATATATATGTGGGGGGTGGGCGGGGGAATCTGCTTGTTTGGATTTTAATATGTGCAAAATCTTCCTAATATATTCCTTTAATATAGAAGAAAACCACATGAACCTAATTCTCCCTTCAGTATCTTTTCTTTTCCTCCCTTCGATGGCCATTTCACATCCTGAAATTCCCCCCAGTTTGTTGGATAGGAGCTTTGGAACGGAATAGATATCTATATTGTATTCTCTTTTTTGTCCTCTTTAATGAATGTTAATGGGGTAAGAATGGACAGGAAGGCAGTGTTAAACAGTTCTTTGTCATTCATAATTGTAATTAAACTCTGCTCTTTATGCCTTTCTTACCATAAATATCCCACATTTTGTATGCCTTGATACAGTGTAGATATTCCTCAGCCATTGACAAACGTTTAACTCTAAGCTCTCCTTACTTTAAGATTGAAAGAGAAGACTTTTTCCTTGTGGCCTTTTCTTTTGGATGACCACAGGAAATACCTAAATCCAACCTACAATGAACAATTTTCACAGTCACTTTCAGTTCTGGAGCCGGATACAGCCGCCTTTAATTTTAAGTAAGTTTCAATTATGCATTTTATAAACTCATCACCCGGATTGGAGTATTAATGTAGCCTTGTGTTGATACATACAGGTTTTGGAGAAATATGTATCATCAGTTTGATCACACAATGCATCCCCGGCAATCTGTACTGAGCCATGTGATGAGCCTGAGTGAGCAAAATAAACAATTGGAGAAAGATATTAAAGAATTGGAAAATGTGAGTACTGGCAACTAATTTCATTCCTGACTCTGAAATAGGACCACTTTCCCCCTCAAAAATCATTTCTCTATTCCAAAACTAGGAGTGGTTTTAATCTCCATTGATTGTTTCTTAAAGTATTTGTAGTTTGGGAGAGGGTTGCTTTTGTTTTCTGTCAATTGGATATAGAAAATAAGATTCCACTAATCTGATATCCAGTTGAGTCTTTTGATTTCTTGTACTGTGGTCTCCAGTACCAGCACTTTTATTATAGTGGATAGCTGACTCTTAATACCCTGTTTCCCCGAAAATAAGACCCAACCAGAAAATAAATCCTAGCATGATTTTTCAGGATGCTTGTAATATAAGCCCTACCCCCAAAATAAGTCCAAATTAAGTTTTGTCAGCCAGATGGGTGCATTTAGTACTCTGTTTCTCTCAAAATAAGACCTAACCAGAAAATAAGCCCTAACGTGTCTTTTGAAGCAAAAATTAATATAAGACCCGGTCTTATTTTCAGGGAAACTCGGTAGTAAATTGGTAAAATCACTTCAGTCTAGAGTTGCTGCTCATCGGGAACAAGTGGATGGATGGATGAACAATCAATACAATAATTTTGCATTTATTTATTTATTTATCTTATCATGTTTATGTTTATATTAGAGGTGGAGACCCCTTGAGAACTGAATGCAGTGTAATTTCATTTTAATGTATGCCGATTAGCGTAGATTCAAAGTGACAATAAAGTATTCTAAGTCTGCCAAAGGGAAGCAGTGTGTGAAACTGGAGACTAAAGTGAGAGGGAAACCCATATTTAGTCCCTCATATCTTCAAGTAGAAAGTGTTAAATTAGCATAACTGGGAAGTGCCTCCAGGTGAGGTTAGGGAGGCCATTACTTGTGAGAAGAGACAATACGGGACTACCGTGTTTCCCCAAAAATAAGACAGGGTCTTATTTTCTTTTGACCCCCAAAATAAGCGCTTGGCCTTATTTTCAGGGAGGTCTTATTTTTGAGGTGCAGGAGGCGATGAGTGTGGTCACCTCATGGCTGCTGCTGCTGACAAAGCCGCTGTCAGCTGTTAGCACCTGAGGCCGTGCACGTGCTTCCAGCCATGCTTCCCAGGACTCTGCACCATGCCATCGGCCTGGCCACATCGCTGTGACCAGATGTCCTGTAGCCGCTTCCCTGTTCTTCCCTAATGGCGTTTGCTATGGCCATTAGCATGACAGAAGGGGCGTGGTGGCTAGGATTGCGGAAGTGGCCATTAGGCAAGGGCGTGTGGGGTGCATGGGGCATGTTCTCCCCTTTCTTCCCCCCCTCCAGCCTCGCCTCACCTCAGGTTTGCGTGGCAAGCAACCAGAGGAAATGGCAGGGACGGGCTGTGCATGCATTTAAATATTTTCGGGGAGGGCTTATTTTAAGGGGAGGGCTTATTTTAGCACATGCGCTCAAAAGCCTGATTGGGCCTATTATCTGGGGAGGTCTTATTTTCGGGGAAACAGGGTATATACAGTGACTAGACCAGACTAGACTACAAAGCGGTTTCCTATCCAGAAGACTGAAGACTAGAATAAGTATTAATAGGGCTCCTCAGGGTGCCGTCAGCCAAGCAATGTCGGCTGGTGGCCCCCAGGGGGAGGGCCTTCTCTGTGGGGGCTCCTACCCTATGGAACGAGCTTCCCCCTGGACTCCGATAAATACCTGACCTTAGGACCTTCCGCCGTGAACTTAAAACCTACTTATTCCGTCTTGCTGGACTCGCTTAAATTTTAAATTATCAAATTGATTTTATGGGTTTTAAATTTTTTGTAAATTTTAGAGGGTAATATTTTATCTATAAGTAGCCATATCAAATAGGTTTTTTAAGGGTTGTTTTTAGTTTTGTATAGTTGTTTTCTTTCTGTATTTTATTCTTGGCTGTACACCGCCCTGAGTCCTTCGGGAGAAGGGCAGTCTATAAATAAAAATATTCTATTCTATTCTATTCTATTCTATTCTATTCTATTCTATTCTATTCTATTCTATTCTAGTGGGACAGATGAAAGAAAAGAGATAAAATCTACTAATTCTGAATTGTTTTTCTTAACATTAGAAATTGGGCCATCATTTACACAAGGATTTGGATGCTGTCTTTGCGAAGGAGTCTGTCTCTCCCATGTCACCAGGAGTTAAAACCTCACTCTGCTTTAAGAAGGAGCAGCCTCTCTTACACGAGAATGACTGTATTCGGACAATAGAGGGCTCCAACACAGCAGACAATCGATACAGCGAGTACATGGAAGAGTTCTCCAAAACAGAGCCTAGTGTTGTCAGCCTGGAATACGGAGTGGCAAGAATGACCTGTTAAATGTCACACAAAGCAGTTCTGCTTTTCTGAAAAGATTGAAGTTCAAGACAGGGCATTGTGAGTCTGATCTCTTGGAATGTAACCAAAAACTAATGTGTGCAATGGAGAGCTTCATTAACGTAGACTAGAGTGCACATTAGTTTTGAAAATGTCATTCTTGTAAGAGGTAATTGAATTTAACAATGTTGAAAAGGATATGAAGAACTTAGGAAACCTTTTATGGGGAATTGGGGAATGAAAGTCGACCATCACAATAAATTATAGCTACACTAGCTTATTCCAAATGTTCACCAGTTTGGTCCCGATGGAGCCATAGTTAAAGTAAACCCATTGAAATTAGTGAGATTTAAATAAACTAAGATTTCAGTGAATTGACTAACATATGACTACTATTAATTCACCCAGTGTGATTATTGCCAAACAGTAAATGATATTTGAATGTTTGCTTTTACGATACAGACAATTTACTGGGATCAATGAACATCTGTATATAAATGTAAAGTGGGTGTGTGTTCCTGTTTAATCTATTGCCTGTTACAGTATTTTCAATGATATCTACATCATTAATTAGCATCAAGGTGATAAGAACACTATTCAAATATATTCGTTCTGCTCATGTTTTGAGAGCAGCTCATTTAGAATATCTAAAATATGCTTAGTGACTTCTTTAAATTATTCTCTTTCAAAACAATACCGTGAGATTCACATCAGTAATCATGGAATATCAATTTTTTGTATTCAGTTTTAACCCATTACAAAAGTAAGAAATCTTTTTTCTCTCCCTCTTTTTACTTTATGATAAAGCTCTAGTTAGAAAAAAAAGTTAAAAAAAAAAAAGAAAGGTTTCCAACCTGGTTAATAAGTTAAAATTGCAGCCCCAAGGCTGTGTACCTTCTATATACTTCTGTCCAACTATTGGAAGTACAATTCAGTTGATAAAATGGGTAAACTAGGAGTATCACATGTATTTCAGGATTGGAGTACCCATCTCCAAGAATAGGGTATATTTCAGAGTGGTCATATTTTTAGGCTTCTTGCAATTAAAGTAACTTGAGCTTCCAATGAAAAAGAAGGTATAAAAACCGTCCCTGTTTGATTGGATATATTTGCGGTTTCCTGTAGGATTTTAATCTGTTTTGTAAATCTGCTTTAAAAGGTGCAGCTTAATTTGAAATAAAAAGCTTGTTTTTCAATCAGTAGGATTATCACATTAATGTATTAGGTGAATAAATACAAATTACTAATCAAGTAGCCACTTTTGGATAAAGGCTAAGAACAAACTAAAATTTAGGCCTA
This sequence comes from Ahaetulla prasina, assembly GCF_028640845.1. Lineage (NCBI taxonomy): Eukaryota > Metazoa > Chordata > Lepidosauria > Squamata > Colubridae > Ahaetulla > Ahaetulla prasina. The sequence goes on along the minus strand of NC_080543.1, from coordinate 26,759,843 downwards.
CAAGGCAAGATAACTGTAGAATCTCAGATGTTTTGAAAATGTTTTAATGTTGACGTTTATTATCCAGGGCAGTATCCAAAGTCACAGGAAACAGATCTCCAGTTAAGCAGAATGCTTAGGTAAAAAGATACACTGTGTATTTGTGTAGTAAATCGGTGTGTTCCCAATATCTTTGTTTCTACTTCACCAGAAAAAAGAATGTATTTGCATTAGTGGGACCTTGTCTCTGTTTGCTTTCTCCCAATTTGTTTTGATTGTTCAAATGAAGAAAAGAAAATGAATATTGAAAGCTGATATGGTAAACATGCATGCCTTGGGGATATCAAATATCCCAGGTGGTTTAATAGGTAATTTATACCTGAGGGACCAAATGCTTATTACACACACACAGTGAAAATTAGTTTAGTTTTGCAGTAATCACTGAAGGCTGTGTGACGCAGTTGGCTGTCTCATTCTATCTTGGTTGGGATCCAGTCACACTAATAACAGGTGAGGAGAATCTTACCTGGAACACTTCAAGGGTCACATTATGAAGAAGGAATAAGTGGCAAAAAATATGCTTTTTAATATTAATGATAGACCTATTTAACTACAAAAGTTGATTAAAAGGGGAAAACGGGATCGATCATTTACCTAAGATATTGTGCATTCTCGTGTATTTTGCCTGTTTAGGCATTGTGCAGATTTTGCATAGCAGTTAATTTTGAAAAGTATTAGGGCAGAGAAATTTAGACCTCTGGTTGTTTTTCTCTCTAGTTTCTTCCTATGGATTAATAATTGCTTGCTATCTAATATACTGAAAGTATAAGACCAAACATTGTATTACCAATTATTTCTTGCAACTGTCTTCTGATTAAAAAATACCTATGTGTAGCTGCATTAATATTGCTAAACAGTTATAAAAGTAGCTTCTTGAACAATCTTCAATAGTAGAAATGCAGATCTTTGGATATTTCATGTCTCCTGTAAAATTATCTGCCTATATTTGTTTTATATTCCATCAGGAGCTGAAGATGGCATGCATAGTGTTCTCTATTTTCCCCCACAACAACCATCTTGTGAAATAGTTTGGGTTGAGAGAGAGAGAGTGAACCAAAATCACCTATGACCTTTGATAGATGAGGGTGGGTTAGAATTACTACAATCCAACACCTCAACATTACCTCCTCTCCTCTCTCCTCCCCTCCCCTCCTCTCCTCTCTCCTGTCCTTCTTCCTCTCCCTCCTACCAGTACTGGGATACAGGATGCAACAGAAACCTTGTGAGGAATCAGAATAGCAAATGTAGTTAACAAAACAAGGTATGCTAGTATACTTGAGAGAGACATTGTAACAGGTTGCCGTCCACCTGATTCATTACATTCTTAATGAATGTAAATGTGGAATGACTGATCTAGCAAAATGTATAACTTATACATTAGCTCGAGATAATTGGAACGTAACTACTGTATGTGATGTTTTTTTTAAAAAAGAAAATCAGGAAATTATAGGCTACTCAGCTTCATGTTTGTTCTTGACAAATTATAGAAACGATTACTAAAGAATGAATAACTCAACTCACAGCTTTATTGAGAGAAAATCAGTATAGATGGCAGAGATTACATCAATTACGTGCTTGGATTTTCAGAAGTTTAACAAGGTTCCTTAGCTAAAACTCTAAAGAACAGTTAGTGGCAGGTTGCGAATTAGTAAAAAGGAGAAAGTGGTGAGTAGAAATAAATATTGTTCATGGATGTAAGAAGTGGAGTCCTTTAAGGATCTGTGTTGAAACTAATGCTTTTTAACTTATTCATAAATGATCTTGACTTATACTAAGTAGTAAATATGTCAAATGTGGATAACTCTGTTTATGATGGTGGTGAATAAAAAAAATCTGATAAATTGGTCAACCATATTGAAAGTGTGGTTCAGTTTAAATGAGTGTAAAGTCTCTCCCTTTTGGGGCAAAACATTCTTAACTTCACCATATGAATTGATGTAAGTACCAGAAAAAGATTCTGGAATTCTGAAGGTGAGAATAGAACCATTTCTGTTCTGGGGATCATTAAGAAAAGGGTTGAAAATAAAACTGCCAACATTGTAAAGCCCTTAAACAAATCTGCTGGGTGCATGTGCATTTGCCCACGTGAACATTAATAGCCATCATTAGGACAATTTGTCAGTATGTGGCATATGAGAAGGAGGGGGATTTTTAACACACTCTTGCTGTGCTATTTTGTTGGACAATGCCCCTTTCATCACATAGCTGCTCATGGGTCCTGATCGTTGCTAATGAACTGCTGCCTTCCATCCAATTTCCAGGTTAGGCATAAAAGGCTCTGCTAGTAGAAAATTTTAGCTAGTTGCTGCCTCAACACATCTGGAAAACGTCAAGATTTAAGAAGGCGTAACGTAATTTTTATAAATCACAATCTCAGGTGCTACATGCAGCAACATATTTTATGTGAATTAGTCTTTAAAATGTGCTCAAGTATTTAGATAGTTGGTTAACTTATGTATGTCTTAAGTTGATACAGGTTTGGTAACTTGAATATTACTTTTCAGATTTAGATGTAGTTACTTTTAACTGCTTCATGGTGGATATTCTGACAAGCTGTTTTTACTAAATTACCGTATATACTCGAGTATAAGCCGAGTTTTTCAGCACGTTTTTTGTGCTGAAAAACGTCCCCTCGGCTTATACTCGAGTCTACGTCTTCGGGAACCCCGCACAGGAGGGGGTACCGAACGGACTCCCATGGGAGGGACGGGAGCGGGCCCCGCCGAGGCCTCGGGGGATTTGTCCCCCCCAGGCCGGCCCCCATTCCCGTGTCTGGTGGGCGGACGGCGCAAACTTGGCGGACTGTGCATTGGCGCGGGGAAGCCCTGGTGGTGCAGTGAGAGGGCTGGGCAGGGGAGCCGCCAGCCTTCTCGGCTGAGGAGGGAGGGTTTCCCGACGCGAGCTTCGCCGCGCGAGAGCCACCCAAAGGCCAGAAGAAAGGTCATTCCATCGAGTAATGGGCGGCTCCTTCCTCTCCGCCTTACCCATGCTGTGCGAGCCCGGCTGGGCTGCAACCCCGCCGCCGCCGCTCCTTCCTCAGCCTCCCGGGCTCGCGCTCTAGCAGCCGCCAAGCTCAGGCCGGACTCGGCAGCTCCCCATCAGCACTGCACGGCGCGATTCGGGCAGGAGGAGTCGGGCTCGCTCTGTGGCGGTGGCGCCGCTGCCGCCGCCGCCACCACCGCCACGGAGCGAGCCCGACCTCCTGCCCGAATCGCGCCTGCGAGTGCTGATGGGGAGCTGCCGAGTCCGCCTGAGCTTGGCGGCTGCTAGAGCGCGAGCCCCGGAGGCTGAGGAAGGAGCGGCGGCGGGGTTGCAGCCCAGCCGGGCTCGCATAGCATGGGTAAGGCGGGAGAGGAAGGAGCCTTCGCCCATTACTCGATGGAATGACCTTTCTTCTGGCCTTTGGGTGGCTCTCGCGGCGCAGAGCGCAGCGCCATCCCGCCGCGACCCTCAAACTCGCGTTCCGCTTTCTGGTAAATTGAGACGCCCGGTGAACAAACAATGCAGCAACTCAGAGCAAGCCGGCGATTGGCCAAGCTCAACCAGTAGAAAAAGGTTCTCCCGTGTCGTCATTGTTGCTAGGCAGATGTTCAGGCGCAACGGGAGAGAGAAGAGGGGGAAAACCTCCTCCCTCCTCCCTCAGCCGAGAAGGACTGCACCGCCAGGGCTTCCCCGCCAATGCATAGCCTGGCGGGAGTTACTGCAGCTCACCTGCCCCGCCCCAACTGGTGGTGTTGGGGCAGCAGCTGCCGCTTAGCAAAAAGGTCGCCGCCCAAAACTCCTCGCCTTCTCCTGGGAAGGGCTGGATGGCTAGCCGGAAGGGTTGAATAAGCAAGCCAACCTCCTCCCTCCTCCCTCCTCTCCCCATAGCGAAAGAGCGTTTTCCCGTTGGAAGAGAGAGAGAGAGAGAAAGGAGGGGCCGTTCCTCCCCTTCTTTCATTCTTTCTTCTCCCTCCGTGCTTCAGAAGCTGGGCGTGTGTGCGCGCCCTAGTCCCCTTCTGTTCCGCGGCGCTGGAAGAGAGAGAGAGAGAGAGGAGGGGCCGTTCCTCCCCTTCTTTCATTCTTTCTTCTCCCTCCGTGCTTCAGAAGCTGGGCGTGTGTGTGCGCGCCCTAGTCCCCTTCTGTTCCGCGGCGCTGGAAGAGAGAGAGAGAGAAAGGAGGGCCGCCTCCCTTCTTTCATTCTTTCTTCTCCTCCGTGCTTCACCGTGCTGGGCGACCTGGAGCAGCTGCTCTTCAGCCAGCTGCTCGGTGAGTCAGTCCGTCCCCTTCCTTCCCGTGGCGGTCTGCCTTGCTGGTGAAGGTTATTCGGGCTTTTGAGCAAGGGAGGAGGAACGCGAGCACCGCCTTCGCTGGCATTCCGGGATTTCCTTTGTTTAGAGCTGGGAATCCTCCTGCCCCCTTTTGCACTCCCTCCCTCCCTCCCTCTCTCTCTCTCTCTCTCACACACACACACACACACACAGACTTCTAAAGTCGATTGGCACAATGCTAAGCAAACACAGCAGTGGGTCAAGGGTGAAGGGCTAGGAACCTGGCAGGTGAAAGGTTGAGCGACATGAAAGGCAAAGACCACAATTGTTTTAAGAAAGAAGCTTTAGCAGGAGGGGGATGGAGGGTGTTTTAAGTTTTGGCAAACAGCCAGGCCAACTGTATTGGAGAAGGTCACACAACTGGCCTTAACATTTTAGCTGCTGTCTTTTTCCTCACACTTGGGTTTAATGATATTAGAGATCCTTATTGCCCTGCCAAAAAAAAAAAAAAAAGAGCCACCCCAACGTCTATGAAAATTAACCTTCTCTGCCAAGAGACACTGTGCAGGGTATTTTCACTATTGGTGTGCATACAGGCTTAGATTTGTGCTGGGTTCTTAGTGCTTAGAGCACTGACCTTCAGAGGCACCCTGGTCCCTTGGAAGCTAAAGGAGGACTCATTTTCATGCTTGCAGTTGTATTGTCAATTTCTGTGAGACAATGTTGTTGAAGTAACTCACTCACTCATTCATTCATTCATTCATTCATTCCTTGTGTGTCCAATCACACTTAGCCAATAAAAATTCTATTCTATTCTATTCTATTCATTCATTCATTCATTTTATTTTGTCAAATACATATTAAATAATTATATAAATATAAGCATGAATTGAATACATAAAAGGAATACAACTAAAGGGAACATTAGGACAGGGACGGTAGGCACGCTGGTGCTCTTATGCACGCCTTACAGACCTCTTAGGAATGGGGTGAGGTCAATACTAGATAGTCTTTGGTTAAGGCTTTGGGGATTTTGGGAAGAGACCAGAGTCAGGTAGCACATTCCAGGCATTAACAACTCTGTTACTGAAGTCACATTTTCTGCAATCTAGATTGGAGAGGTTCACTTTTAAGTTTGAATCTATTGTGTTCTCGTGTATTGTTGTGGTTGAAGCTGAAGTAGTCATTGATAGGAAGTACATTGTAGCAGATAATTTTATGAGCTATGCTCAGGTCATACCAAAGGTGGCGTAGTTCTAAATTTTCTAAAGCTGGGAATCCTCCTTCCCCCTTTTGCACTTTTATTGTTTTTCGTTCAAATAAATATTCATGTTATTTTACTTGGCTCTATCTTTATTTTTTACATTGACCAGTAGCTGCCTCATTTCCCACCCTCGGCTTATACTCGAGTCAATAGTTTTTCCCAGTTTTTGTGGTAAAATTAGGTGCCTCGGCTTATATTCGGATCGGCTTATACTCGAGTATATACGGTACTCCTCAAATAATATCTATCTAATTAATAATTGCCAGATTCACATTCTTCATATTCCCATCCTGTTCTTGTTGGAGGCATCTTTTAAGGTGCTTCCGGTTGAAAAGATTAGTTGGTGACCTTACTGTTGCCCTGGAGATGCTGGGTGCGGGGACTCCTTTCATGTCCCTCCATCAAGGAGCTGGAGCAAATGATGGGAACTTACCTCGCCACACAGCAGTACTCTGGTCTCGAACGCAGATTGCTAACCTCTAACACCAGCATCCTAACCACATGAGCCACTGTGCTCCATATTCCTCATATTTTAAACCTCAGGATACCTGTTGGATCAGGCCAAAAGACTGTGAGGTATAGTAATCTGATCCACTGGACCAAATGCTTGAGAGAATCAAAAGCTACATATGACTAAGTCACCTGTCTGTAAAAGTCAAATCATCAATCCCACGATGGATAGTGTCCATGATAATATACCTTGAGGGCTTTTCAATTAAAAAAGTGTGATAACAATATTTTAGTATTATTTTTAAATCATTGGTGAGGTATCCAGTTATATTTGCAAAAAACTTGTAACTTTTCTAAGACTTCTTTCACGTGCCAATTTCCTTCAGTTGTAAACATCCAGACCTTAAAGCTTAATGTTTCTTAAAGTAGTATTTTGTGCTCTACATTTTGGTAGATAAGATGCTTAAATCTGTGTTCCTGTGTAGATATAACTTCACAAAAGTATCAAGGATTTTAGATTGCCAGCCCTGTTTCTTGTTTACATAATTACAGCTCTCCAAACACATTGCTATCATGAGAAAACTTAGCTGATGTGTCTGGGGTCTCTCTCATATGCTCTGAAACATTTTAGATTTTTGTTGAAACTAAAGCAGGGGTGTCAAACTCGTGGCCCGCAGGCTGGCTGCATCAGGCGCTGGCCACGCCCACCTGTTTTAGCAAAGGGGGGAAGTTGCAATACGTCACATGATGACAGCGTGTCATCACGGGTTTGACACCCCTGAACTAGACTATTTCCCTTACGTATTTATAGTGCTTACGTATTTAATAGTGCTGTAAACAAAGACTTCTCTTTGTTTACAGCACTATTCCAACAGACTCTTCATTTTGTTGGAAGTACGTTTTTAAGTTGTACACCCATATTTTAGGTGAAGGATGTGGTTTTTGGCTACCACGCAGCATCAGAGCTCATCTTCAGGTGGCATTTCATCTGGCCAGATTCATGTCAGAATCAGACTGCGTCTTATTGAGATGCCTGATTTTTTTAAAGAAAATAATAATAATAACATCCCACTATGAAAATCTCATGCAAATTTTATGTGATCTCTCATGTGCGTAGAGTCATTAAAGACGCTTATAATTGAGAATTGTGTGCTAGGCTGCTTTTTCTTTAATTGGAGCTTTAAATTCCCAACCATTCAGTTTTGTAGGACAGCTGCCAAATGGGCATATGAGGAAGTACAGCAGGGCTCTTTTCCTTCCATATCCAATTTCTAGTGACCTGAATCTAGGAGCGTGGCAATTTAAAAGCATTTCCTCACAAAGGGGAATACAATCATCTCTACAACAGGGGCCTTGCCTCACCCCTTCCCTCTCTACTGTTTCAAATTAAAAGCCATTATCACTTTATGAGCTTCAGAAATAGGCTGACATAGAGAACAGTTTCAGTTCTCCCCGAACATGAAAAAGTCCTTCCAGGAAATATTCTTCCATATTTTCTACTGTGGCATTATTATTTTTTCTTCCCAAAGTCTCTTTCATTAGACTCGTTTAACAGTAAAGTAATACTGATTTATAAATAGATTACTCCGATGACTATATCAAAGAAAATAAAAGTAGAATACACAATGTAATTCCAGGGTAAAATAGATAACATAAAATAACAGTAATGTGTCACTTCTGGAAAGCCTCACTCTAAATCTATAGCATTAACACAAAATAATCCCATTTCCCTCCATTCTTTGCCTAACAAAAACTCTCATAGTCGCTTTATCAAGCGAGAGACCAAACAGAGCCCAGATGGCCAAACTTACAGTATCTGTTCCCTTTTTACATTGTCTATGATAGGATATTATGATTGTTGCCATTTATTTTGCTTCTCTACTACAATCATCATCACTTTGTAAAAAGGCTGTGTTTCCTTTAGTTCCATTCCTCCTAGCTTTCCACCATATTGTTAATTGATGATTTGATTTTTCCCGTAATAAATAGGGTCCTTGAAATTAAGGTTGGACGGTGGTCAGGAAAACTTGCTTTTAAAATAATGCATTCATTATTACCCAAGGAAAATCAATCTGACCATTTAGCCTTGTGTTCTTTTCAACTAATGATAGTTGCTCTGGGAAGTGTCTGTTTGTTGTAGTTTTATACCATGAAACACCAAAGTGGCTCCTGGAATTTTATATCTGAAAAACATAAAATGTAAAAAAAAAATTGAATAAAATCAACTCCTTCTTATGTTGTAGCTTTTTAGAAGTTCTGTTTAGAAAGGAGATAACCTTCCACAATCTGAGCTTCCCTTTCTCTTTCTCTGTTCCCGTTTTTTCCTCCCCTCCTCAGGTTTCCCTAAACATAACTGAGATCAGTCCAATGACCACATACGACAAAAACATATTTTTAACAATAAAAGATTTTGAACGAAGTTTATCCAATAAACACATCCTGTATTTTTAACCTCTCAGTAAGTGATTAAAAGAATCAATCATAGCCAAATAGCATGCAGCCTTTTAGATGTTACTATCTTGTTAGATAATTCTCTGCTGCATAAATCCAGCCTTTTCCCAATTGCTCCGACTAGTTGAAGGGTTCGACTTAGAAAGGATAGAAGAGAAATGAAGTAACAATGTCTTCAACATGTTGGTCTATATAGGAAAAAAAATACTATGTCTATGGAACACGTCTCAGCCTAATTTTCAAGAATGCCCACAAAGAACTTCCCAATACTCTCTATAGCTTGGGGCATAGTTTTAAATCAGGAGGAACTTGTGGCAATAGGAAAATCTCCTTCATTAATCTAAATCTGACAAGCCCTATGGTGTAACCTGCAAGAGTAGGATTTGATCTACAATAACTTATTTCAGGGACGCGGTAGCTCAGGGGCTAGGACGTTGAGCTTGTTGATTGAAAGGTCGGCAGTTCAGCGGTTTGAATCCCTAGTGCTGCCATGTAACAGGGTGAGCTCCCGTTACTTGTCCCAGCTTCTGCCAACCTAGCAGTTTCGAAAGCACGTAAAAATGCAAGTAGAAAAAATAGGGACCACCTTTGGTGGGAAGGTAACAGCGTTCTGTGCGTCTTTGGCGTTGAGTCATGCCGGCCACATGACCACGGAGATGTCTTTGGACAGCGCTGGCTCTTCGGCTTGGAAACGGATATGAGCACCGCCCCCTAGAGTCGGCAACGACTAGCACGTATGTGTAAGGGGAAACTTTACCTTTACCTACCTTAACTTATTTCAGATACTATTACCAAAAGGAGGATAGTGGTAGTGCATTTGCTTTGTGCTAACAACCCCACATTCAAACATTGGCTCATAGAACAGAATAATAGGGTTAGAAGGGACCATGTAGATCTTCTAGTCCAGGGGTCTGCAAACTTGGCTCTTTTAAGATTTGTGGACTTCAACTTCCAGAGTTCATCAGCCAGCAAAGCTAGTTTCCACAAGTCTTAAAAGAGCCAAGTTTGCAGACCCCTGTTCTAGTACAACCCTCTGCTCGAGCAGGAGACCTTATACCAATACATTCCAAAGAAACGGCTGTCTAGTCTCTTCTTGAAAACCTCTAGACTTGTCTGGCTCCACAGAGAGCCAATAGCACTGAGCAAGATGCTTCTGGATACTGTAAGGTCTTGGTTCAAGTTGTGCTAGGTATGAATATCTGGTATTTAGATTATTTAAGCATGGGTCTTATGACTGTTGTCTAGGTCACAAATTAAAATTAATTGTTCACATCCTAGTTTTATGAATGGCCATACCATCTATAAATGATATAGAGTATTGTATGAATTACTGAAGTCCATATAGCAGAAGGCAAACATAATTTGAATAAAAGAAGCAGTGAACTAAATATCCCGGGGAAATATTACAAATAGTTTTTAAAACCATGTGATTTCTCCTTTTCATGAACCTTTCCAAGAGTTTGCAGGAACTGGGTATGTCTAGTTTAATAAAAAGAAGGACTAGGGGAGACACAATAGCAGTGTTCCAATATCTCAGGGGTTGCCACAAAGAAGAGGGAGTCGGGCTGTTCTCCAAAGCACCTGAGGGTAGAACAAAAAGCAATGGGTGGAAACTGATCAGGAAAGAAACAGCTTAGAACTAAGGAGAAATTTCCTGACAGTTAGAACAACTAATAAGTGGAACGACTTGCCTGCAGAAGTTGTGAATGCTCCAACACTGGAAATTTTTAAGAAAATGTTAGATAACCATCTGTCTGAGATGGTGTAGGGTTTCCTGCCTGGGCAGGGGGTTGGACTAGAAGGCCTCCAAGGTCCCTTCCAACTCTCTTATTATTATTATTAGTTTATTCATAATTTTTAAAAATTGTATTCATCTTTCCTTCAGGAATTTGAGATAGTGTTTATAGCGCTTCAGCCTCCAATGTTTCAGCAACTCTGTGAGATAAGATGGCCTAAGAGATAGTTACACGCTCTTGAGTTGCTAAGGTTGATTGAGAATGGCTTCAATCTGGATCTTTCTGATCCTAGTTAATAATTTAGCTGCCATATTGATAATGGCTTTCAGCATTTTTACTTGCGCCTTAACAAATTAGGACACGGTTGATTGATTATGTGCCATCAAATCAGTGTCAACTATTATCAATGACATAGATTTTCTCCTTAACAGTTTGTCCGTAACCCAAACTTTCACGTCTTCCAACATGTCTGGCCCTCAGGTTTATGGCTGTAAAAAACTTGAGAGGCAAGGAAAGAGGTTAGGAAGACCTGATGATAAAATGTTTTGTGTCGTAGATAAATCAGGTTCCCCAACAGATAGAAATGTATTACACGTTCTTCCCTGATGGTATCTATTCAGTGCCTGAGTTGGCCTATCCTTCTTCTTCTGCTCAAGCTATAGTCTTTACAATGATTTCCCCTTCCTTTCCACAGAAAACGAGCTAGGTAAGTTTAAGGACATCCGCAATTACTCCCTTATTCTTCACAATCCAAAATTTCTTTACAGTATTCTGTATATCTTTTCCCTTTCTAGTTCTAGTTCTAGTTCTGCAACCCAACAAGAAAAACACAGACTTCAGAGGATAATTAGAACTGCAGAAAAAATAATTGCTACCAACCTGCCTTCCATTGAGGACCTGTATACTGCACGAATCAAGAGGGCCGTGAAAATATTTGCAGATCCCTCGCATCCTGGACATAAACTGTTTCAACTCCTACCCTCAAAACGACGCTATAGAGCACTGCACACCAGAACAACTAGACACAAGAACAGTTTTTTCCCGAAGGCCATCACTCTGCTAAACAAATAATTCCCTCAACACTGTCAGACTATTTACTGAATCTGCACTACTATTAATCGTTTCATAGTTCCCATCACCAATCTCTTTCCACTTATGACTGTATGACTATAACTTGTTGCTGGCAATCCTTATGATTTATATTGATATATTGATCATCAATTGTGTTGTAAATGTTGTACCTTGATGAACGTATCTTTTCTTTTATGTACACTGAGAGCATATGCACCAAGACAAATTCCTTGTGTGTCCAATCACACTTGGCCAATAAAAATTCTATTCTATTCTATTCTATTCTATTCTATTCTATTCTATATTTGTTCCTTTTTAAAAGTTATTTTTAAAACACTTTTTCTTATCAAAGACATAGCAATTTCAAACAATAATCCACAAAACAGCAGCTTTCTGGATTGTTTAACCAAAAGGAAGCCTTTGTCATCATCGATGCAGGGCATTTGTTTCACCACATAGCTCTGAAAGTAATGCAAAATTTGCAGGAATAGTTGCCAAATAGGCTGGAGTGCATTTATCTTCCCTCCTCCCTTATGCACACATGCATGAGCGCACACGCACACAGGCACACAGAGAGAATATAGTCCAAGGTGTATTACTTGGGAGAGAGAATGCTTCAATAGCATTTGCATTCAGAAAGTTTCTTTGTGTTGGTGGCTGTTTTTTAAAAAGGGTTTCAGTCTATAATTGCAAATCCCACTGAGGAGCCTGTTTCCTTTAAGACCATGATTTAGTGGGCCCCTTTTATAGTTCTCCAGGCATTTTCATGAGCTAGTGAGCTTGAATAGCATTGCTTGTCTCAGTGCTTTTGCATCTCATAATAGGCAGAGACCCTCACGGAATGTGTGTTAGGAAGGGCAGCAAGAAATCAACAATCCCTTGGATGAAAAGAGATTGACAGTCAGATGGAACAGTAGGAAAATAGTGGGTCACATATGAACCTGTTATCACGTGCAACTGTACTTGGTTCCAACTATGCACAGCTTCAGCTCTTTAGAATCATGGTTTGTAAAAAAAAGAAATAGTCATTACTCATAATTGTGTAGTGATTTGTACTGTCATCTATGTGAAACTGACTGCAGGCATGGGCTATGCTGTATACTGTATATGCTGTTTTTGACAGCTATATCACGCTATTGGTTCATGCTCTATCAAGACACACAGCTTCTTTCCACATGCACTGCTACCTAATATTGTTCTCCCTTAAGACCATCCTACACTCATGTATTTAATTTTTCTATCCAAATACAGGATTTTGCATGTATTTCTTTTGAAATTAATTGTGTTGGTTCCTGCTCATTCTTATAGATCATCAAGATCCCTTTAAATATTAATTCTGTTCTCCCAAGGTGTTGCTATCCCCACCATATTCCTTTGCCTACTAATATGATAATCATATTTTCCGTCCCTTCATTCAAATTAACTTATAAATATGTTGAATGGCAAGGGCCCTGCCTGATCATTTTCTCAGGCAACTAGAGTTGTGGTTGCAATTGTTCAACTAACTCTGTATCCTTCTAATGAAATACAATCCAGTTCATAATTTTCTACACTCTCTATTTGAACAGCACAGAGTAATGAATTCTATGCTTTGCTGAAATCACAATATACTCTCTCTATATATATATTACAAAGTGACTTGGAGTCAGGCAGCATATATATTTTTGCTGCTTTTAACTGTTAACCAAAATTCCCAACTGCATTTTAGCCTTTCTCTCTTTCTGCTGGTTATTAGCTACCCACTAGTGCACCGCTTGGGTGTAGTGTATATGTGCCTTGTATCCCTTGAAAGCTCCTAGTGTAAGGCCCTAGGTTATCTTTTAAGAGAAACCAGGCTTCTATAAAAGAAAGTGCTGCATCAGAAATGTACCAAAATGCTGGCTCTTAATTTCAAAACAGTAGAGCAGCTTTTAATTTGACTTTGGTGAATGGGTGTGGGAAGTTGACAGGAGACAGAGAATATCTGGTTTGAGAAAGATGATCCCTAAGAATAAGAGTAAAAATTATTATCATTGTTCAAAGAGGAATGTTGCAAATTTGGAAAGTTGTATATTCCTGTGAAAAAGCCCCATGGCTATAGTGATAAGATTATTGGGATGGGGGGAGAGGGGTCAGAAGGAAAACTTTATATAAACATTTATCCATAGGTACCAGAGGGCATTAGCCGAGATAAGAGAACTGGACCACTTATTGCCAGAAAGGGATGTAGATATAATGAACATGTGGTAGAATGGAGAAAACCAACATGATACTGTCAAGCGCTGGGGAAATCAGGAGATTCAGGAAGTTCAAATGAATATAGAGATTAATTGCAAGCTTAAGCTCTCTACAAGAATCCAAACTACTAACAGTTAAGGGAAATTAGTGGGAGTTAAGAAAAGAAAGGAATTCATGGTGGGTTGGACTTAGATCTCTTGTGGGTGTGCAGGGACTCATGATTGATGGTGCTTTTGACCCCTCCTTCATGTTCAGCCTGATCATTTCCTTCAGATACCTTGGGAGGTTCTATATGAAAGGAACATTGAGAACAATGTTTCCTTTAATGTTTAAAAAGTTGGTAGAAAACTAAATGCCTGCAAACGAAGCGGTACAAACAATTCTCATTTCTGTTCACATAAATTGGGAAAATGTATATTCTGGATGTGTCAAAGTGATCATCTTTCTAATAATACTAAATGATTTTGCTTCAAGACATCATTTACTGCCCAGAAGGAAGGATGTAGCCCTAAATTCATCCTAAGAAGTTCCCAGGGTCTAATACTGTACATAACATAAAAATTACTAGTCTAGTTTGAAAGAATGTTCCTAATGTTGTTCTATGTTTGGTAAGACAGTGGATGATTGTCAAAATAATATTTGATTTCAGTAGAATAACATTCCAAAGGAATAAGTGTATTAGTTAAGAAACTGATAGAATAAAAAGGGTCTCTCCAGAAATTGTGTAGATTATTTAAAATCACAATAATAGATTCTCAATAGGAATACATAGCTCACAGTTACTAATGTACAGGGTTAGATAACCTAATGGAGCAAGAAATATGTAGCTTCTCTTTAAGAAGGCGCTTTTTCCACAGGACTGGAAAATACTCAGTATGACTCCAACAGGAATTAGTGTGTAGTTAAAATGGAATGATACTCAAGGTTGGATCCCCTGGTGTTCACTGCAGTGGAGTATTTTTAATTTGTAGATAAATGATCTGGAATTACAAGAAACCAATGAATTAACTTAATGAAGGAATGAAATGAATTTACTACCCATGCATATACGATAGGTGCATATAAACCACTTTCAGTGTAAATACCATAAATATATAGGCCTAGGATTCTTCCAATTATTTGTTATAAAAGGCAAAAGTTAGTAAGTCTGATGTGATAATTTTTACAGAAAAATACTAAATTGTATTAATTTTACATGTTCTGAATAACATTTGAGCTTGTTATTTGACTGCTGCATTCATCCTCCTGAATTATTTGCAATCGTATTTCTGCCTATTCAGAAATAAGTCATGTTGACCTCAGTGACACTTATTGTCAAGTGTAAGATGGAATGTATAAGACTCACTGACGAATGCTAGAGTCTATATTTGCTTTTCCATATTTCAGATCCACAGACTGCCCAGACTGGAAAACACTGGCTAAATAATCATCCAGCATCCAACTGTGCCATGGCTGAAATTATATTGTGACACTACATCTGCTGTAGTCCTACTGAACTTGACTATACACATTTCTAGGAATGCCTGCAATTTGCTGGAGGAGTCAGTGGTGTCAGAGAAGGTAGCAAAAATTTGAGCCAGCAAGATGAGCAAATCAGGCAGAGGTTTTGGATGGAATGAGCAATAAAAAATAGGACCTTGGATAGCTCCCAAGGAGTCTTGTTGGCAGAGGTCCTCACCTTTTAAAATAATTAAATAGGGATGGGAAACTCATATTTTTCAAGGTATTGCTACAAAATAATTCACAGCTCCCATGGTAGCAGTTGTTCATGCCGACAGGACTGTGTAACTTGGCAGTTCAAGATATATAGCACCCTGTGTAGAAAGATGTCTCTACAACTGTTGAAAGCCAACAGAAGACTTATGTAAGCAATTCAATAGTATGGTCATTCCAACTCACTAGAGGAATTATTTGCTCTATTAAACACTTGCCTGTTTTTACAGCTTGCATGGCTGAGGAGAAGAAAATTCTGCTGGAAGTTCATCTGAGTGAAAGAAAACTTGCTTACATTGGCCTGGAAAGCCTTGGCCAGTGAACTGATGTTCTTCTGCTAAGGAGGCTATCCAATGATATAAGGCTTTTTATAGTGACTACACTCATACATGCCAAAAAAAAATTGCTGGAAAAAATGAGTGGAGAAAATTAATTTAATAAATAAAATGGAGGAAGCAAAATCCGCCCCCCACCATCTTTTGAACAAAAGTAGGGTCAAATCCAGTTCATCTCTTTGCCTGATTCTAGTAGACGCAATCTGACTCCCACAACAAAGTCACGTACAGTCCCATCTAAACCAAAGCATAGATACTTCCTCACCAGTAAATGGTAGTCCAAGGGAATTTGTAATTATCTTGGACTATACCATTTACCAGTAAGCCCTTACATAGGAATTGAACCTAGAGAACTCCCAACATTCCAAGGTCATCCTGATGACTTCAACATTCCATATTCCCTAATAAGGAATTTTCACAGCTTTGCCGTCCTCTAAAAAGGCCTGTTTTGCCTAACAATTAAACTCATGTACACCACCAAGAACCTGACCATCTTCCCCAAAACAGCCAGCCAATCAGTTCTCTAGGATTTCACTCCTTGTAGCTCTCAACTTCTATAAAAATGTTTCTTTTTCTATTGCTTGGTGCTGCTCTTTCTTGTAAAACAAGCACCCAGTGGTAGTTGTATAAAGAGTTCACAATTTCTCCTCATCATGATGTTCCTTACTTGGATAGTTTCCAGAACAAAAAAAAAAAGGGACCCAATATACAACAACATGCAACATAATGAGAAGTTTCATCCCATTTAAGATACTACAAGTGACAAAACGGAATTTCATTGCTCGGTTTCAGAGTAAGGTCAAAACACTGAAAAGAATTCTTTCTTCAAACACATTTTGCATTCTGAACAATATGTTCCAAATGCTGCTATTCCATAAATCCCCAGTGACATCATCTATCAAGATTTAAAGAGCAATTGTGCTTCCCAACTTGCACTTTCAGTTTCCATCGCTTTATCTATCAAACATGAAAAGTCTGAAATATTTTTCAGTTTATGAAATATGCCACAAATATTGATTTTTTTTCTCCACTAACTCACTAACTGGTGCATAAAATAAATCAACACTTTTGGCAAGCATTGGAGAATTGACTCATGCCCTTCAACTCTGCTCCATAAGCAGAATATTACATTCACCAACTCTTCAATATGTACAGAATTTAATTTACTTGTTAATGAAGCACAAGGTTAATCGCTTCCATGGCTTGCTTTGACCCAGTTTGGAAAAAGTCAAGTAGACCTCTTTGTTGCTTGTATGGTTTTAATGTTATTTTTCTTTTTTGTGATGTATATGTTTATTGGCAGGATTGCATAGCATATAAAGTTGTAATAATTATAACAGCAACCACAATAATGATGGCTAGAGTAGTTTAACAAATTACTCAGTAGGAACTGATCCATAAAATGCAAAGAACATCATCTTGTATAATCTGATACGTATTTTTTCAGAAACAGAAACTTGTGGTCTAAATTGATAGCAAAAAATTCTGTCCAGCAAAAAATAGATCTATCTAATGTGGAAGTTCAGGAACACAATTCCGAAATATATTGGTAGGCATATGTTTTCAGAATTTGTTCTCAAACGTAAGGAATATCTACCAATCAAACTATGTGTTGTTGTGTCAGATATGTCAGTAAAAGAGAAGATCTGTTACTCAGTGTTGAACTGTGAAATTCTTGGTGGTATCTAAGTTTAGCTGTTTGCTAGCAGACTTTTCATTATCCATCTAGGTAACATTATCCATGCAAGAAAGTTCAAATGCAACAATACATAATCAATATTTTACAACCCAGTCTTGAATTATATGGTAGTTAGATCTAATAGTAGAATCCTTGGTGCTCTCTGAGCTTGATTGTTTGCAGATTTCTCATTACCCAACTAAGTAATATCATCACTGTGAATATGGGCTTTATTTTCTGTTTATATATAGCAGCCTTGCCCTGCCAGGTTATTTTTTTGTGTGTGTGTGTGGGGAAGAGTGTTCTCAGTAGTTGCTTAATTAAGCTATTGTTTTCTGGCTAGGTTTTTTTTTTTTGGTCTGGGTGTTGGTTGTTGGAGAGATGGTGTTTTGTTTTGTTTCCCTTGTAGCTTTTTAATTATTTTTTATTTTTGAAAAGGAGAAGATTGTATTATTGTAACCTTACAATAAAAATAATAATTGTATTCATGGCTTTGGTTTTCTATGTAGTCTACCTCAAATGGCTAACAGAAACAACTGAGGCAAAAGTAAAATCTTGCTGAGGGGAGGAGGAACAATCTCAGGGAAGGACATGTAAGATGGCCCAAATCTTAACTATAAAGAAATTATCTGGACCATTTGCTGGTGGAGCTTCATCAATGGAGGCAGTATGGTCAGCCATTAGTGACAGGAGTGATTAAAAACTCCTGAAAAGTTGCCAGGTCGCCTATGCCAAAATTATTTGTGGATAATAATTTTGCTTATGTAAATTCAGTGCTACTAAGAAGTCAGAGAGCTGTAAACTCTTTAAGCTGTGAAAAATTCTGGGTTTTCCACTAATAGCTCTCTAGGCATTGGGCCAGTGAGTGTTGTGAATGAAGAGTTTCAGTAAGCAAAGGATGAGGAAGCCTTGTTTTAGTAGCATACATTTTTAATAGGACCAGGGTCCTGTGGCTTCAACATATACTTTAGCAAATTTAGTGACTTGCTGGGGATTTGCTAGCAAAAATTAGTTTCAGATAGACTGAAAGGTCTCTAGTTTGAGTCACTGAAGAAGAAATACCAATGAAAAGTACACTGGATAATGAACAGACCTATCAATACAAAATACATAATAAAGTATTGGATCTAAAATTCTATAATTAAGTCAAATGTTCCGTCTTTGAAGTTGGTTTACAGATAGCCAAAGTTGCCGAAGATTTAAAAGCTACTGGGAAAAACCATAACTATCAGGGCAGATACTGAAATCCACAGCTAATAGGACAATCCTGGGACAACTAAAGTATTGATGCAGGCTGAAAATTCTTCAAAGAAGCTGGGGTGACCATCTGGAGATCAATAAAGCATTGCTAGTAATACCTGAAGCGGTTTGATGAAATCTTTTTTTTATGAAAAAGTTTTATTTTTACATTCATATCCAATAACATATTTAATGTACAGTCATATATAATTAGTCGGGCTTGCCCAGTCACCACCCCTCCTTTTAAATCTCTTCCCTCTTCTACCTTCTTCTATTTTCCACACCTTCTTCCCCTTCTCTTATCTACATCCTCTCCTCCCTCCCTCCTACACTTTCCTTCTCCCTTTTCTACCCCTTTCTTCCTCTTCTCCTCTTTCCTACTTCCTACTCTCTTCTCCTTTCTCCCTCCCCCCCAGTCAGAAATGGTAGCTGGGCAGACCCGACCTTACATTAATTATATTTATACATCTTCAATAATCCCTGTACATTAACCATCATTCCATTTTCTACCCTCGTCCCCCTTAATTCCCTCCCCTTACCCCCCACCCCCCCAAGACTTCCCAGAACAAAATGCGGGGTATCAAAACTAACAATCATAATCCAAAATAAATCTTAAATTATAATCTCTAGTCACTCCACACATCATCACACTCTCAATTTCCCTCTCCTTTAAAAATATATCTAATACAAAACAATTCCTAAATTTACTCATATGGTATTTGATATTTTTTTATCAGATACTTATTTTGAATATAATCAATCCACATCTTTCATTCTAAAATATATTTTTCTTGTGTATAGTCTTTCAGATAAGCAGAAATTTTTGCCCTTTCTGCCAGATTTGATACTTTAAGGTTTGATGAAATCTTACAATCATCTCAAATGAGGTTGTACTGAATTCAGAAATGACCAGTGGCAAGGGATACAATTTTAATTCAGCATGAGAAATCAGTGCAACTTCACAAGCTCTTCCATTTCTAAGAGTAGCAAGGTGAGGAGGATAGGGATAGGTTTTACAAACCTCACTAATGGAAAATTTATGGGCATTTCAATACGTGATAGGTAATTGATTGATTATATATTATCAAGTCAACCATATAGAACTGTTTTCTCCAGAAAGATCTGTCCCAGGTTTCAATAATAGGTACAATAAATAGTAATATTCACCATATTTAGTGATATTTCAAATTCTCAGATGCTAGCTTGAACTTTTACAATAAGTATGTAAAAAAAAAGAGGTTTGAGAATTATAGACTGTAAACCAATAGCTGGAACCAATTTGGTGTTATGATTAAGGCATTAGGCTAGAAACTATAAGACTGTGAATTCTAGTCCAACCTTAGTCGCTAAGCCAGTTGGATGAGCTTGAGCTATCCACTCTCTCTCAGCCTAGGAAGAAGCAAATCACTTCCAAAAAATTTTGCCATGAAAACTGCAGGGAGTTGTCCAGGCAGTCGCTGGAGTTAAGAAAAAAACCTCTTGATTTGAACACACACACCCGATCAGTAACTATTACACACGTGTAATTCTTCCATGCCTCAGAAGCAATGAGGCTAAGTAGAAAGGAAGACAGGAGAAGGTGGCAACTGAAGCCAACATTCTCAAGGAGCTGTTAAAGGGGCACAATCCTTCCATACTTCTGTAACTTTGAGACTTTGAGTAGAGAAAAGGGATGAAGCAGCAGACATCTGGAATCAAATTTTCTTTTCTTTCTTGATCTCTTTGTTGAGAGATCAAGAGCAGGGATTTGTTCTGTAATACTAGATAAGCTTAAACGCAAACATTGATCTAAATTTGCTGATTTAAATTTGATTAAATCGTAAATCCTTTCCCAATAGGATACTTACAGAAAAATTGAGCCTAGTCCTTATACCACATAACAAACCACATTTAAAATGAAGGATTTTATTTTACATAGGTAATAACCAATTTGATTTGTATCTAGAAATGCAGCATAACTAGTATTGGTATAGCACTCACCTCTCACCAGTATACAAACTAACTTTTGAACCAGTTGAAACTTCAGGGAAAAAAATATTTATTTTTTTATTTTTTTATTTTGTCACACAGTATATATAAGCATAAGCATGAAATAACTATATAATATATAAGCATATATATAAGCATAAGTACGTAATAACTATATTAATTGGATATAATGAAAGGAAACAATAGGACAGGAATGGTAGGCACGCTTGTGCTCTTATGCACGCCCCTTACAGACCTCTTAGGAATGGGGTGAGGTCAATAGTAGACAGTTTTTGGTTGAAGCTTTGGGGATTTTGGGATGAGACTATAGAGTCAGGTAGTGTATTCTAAGTATTAACAACTCTATTACTGAAGTCATATTTTTTGCAAAGAAAAGATTGGACATTAACATTAAGCTTAAATCTATTGTGTGCTTGTGTATTGTTGCGATTGAAGCTGAAGTAGTCTTCGACAGGAAGGACATTGTAATAGATGATTCTATGAGTTAAACTTAGGTCATATCGAAGGCAGCGGAGTCTAAATTTTCTAAACCCAGGATTTCAAATCTGATGGCATAAGGTATTTTGTTGTATTCAGAGGAGTGGAGAACTCTTCTTGTAAAATATTTCTGGACACGTTCAATTGTATTGATGTCAGAAATGTGGTATGGGTTCCAGACAGTCGAGCTGTATTCAAGAATTGGTCTAGGAAATGTTTTATATGCTCTGGTTAGTAGTGTAGTGTTTTTGGAGAAGAAGCTATGCAAGATTAGGTTTACAATTCTTAATGCCTTTTTTGTGATGTAGTTACAGTGGGCTTTGGCACTAGAGCATTTGATATGAGAACTCCAAGGTCTTTAACAGGATGGGGGTCATCTGTAAGGTAATGTCCATCAAGCTTGTACTTAGTGTTTAGGCTCTTTTTTCCAAAGTGTAAGACTGAGCATTTGCTGCTTGAGATTTGGAGTTGCCAAGTTTTAGACCATTCAGACACAAAGTCAAAGTCTTTTTGAAGGGTAGCTGTATTGTTGGTGGTGTTAAATAGTTTGACATCGTCAGCAAAGAGTACACAATTACTTGTAATATGGTCACAGAGATCATTAATGTATAGTATGAAGAGTGTTGGTCCAAGAACGCTGCCTTAGGGAACACTACTTTTGACAGGAACAGGATTTGATAGAGCATTGCCAATTTTGACCACTTGTTGTCTGTTTGACAGGAAAACTGTTTCAGGAGAGATTTGCCATATGGTATGGGGGAGGGACTATGATTCAAAATTCAATCTCTGAGCATTCCTTAGGCATGCAAAACTAGTTGCATGCTTTGGGGACCTAGATCACTTTTTACAGTCTTAACATGTTTCTGCCTTTAGAAAAGTGATGAGCACAGGGTTTCCCTCTTTTCTTAGAATATCAACCCCCCATGGTAACCATTTGATGGAGGACTTCAGAATAGCTTCCATGAACTGTCACTCAGAGCTGCTGTGCCCACAGTGGGTTTTTTTACCCTTGGCTGACTTTAAACACTGTGCAAGCTTTTGTTTCACAACTGATAGATTTTACATCAAAGCACCCAGATAATAGAGAGCAGCTCTTGTTTATGTCCAGGCCGGGCTGTGCTTCTTCTAAATATCAGAGATGCTATGCCATTATTATTTTTTTTCAAATAGTTATTGAAAAGTCTTTCAGAGAGGGAAAAATACAATAAACTAAATATTAAATAAAAAGCACCAGGTGCAAACAAAATGTCCACTGAACTGTTCAAAGTCAAAGGGCTAACAACTTCACATCAGCAAATATGGAACAAAACCAATTAGCCTGCAAGCAAAGTGTTCATGGGTGTGTACATGTGAAGGGATGAAGTGATCATGCATGCATCATACTGTCACAGTGCAAACCTTATGACTGACTTCCATGTATTACAACATACATTTTGTCATTTTTCCATTATTGTGATTAGCAGTGAACTACACATTGGAAAAAGATAGGTATATATTCTATGCTGGAGAAAGGTTATGGAAGAGAATGTGGAAATGCCCAAATGATTACACTAATTTCTTACACAATTTTGCAAAGAGTAAAGCCATACATGGAAAGAGAAGTGCCAAATGAATAGTTTTCATTGTAGTTCATTCCAGGTAATGGAGTTACTCTGCAACTCTCCTTTGTAGCATTACTAAAATTTATATCTTAAACTCCCAGAGATAGTTCTAATTTTGCTATTGAAAGAAGCATCTCACATTTGGACTTAGGGACAAGTTGGTTCTATGTGTATATCAGAATGTCATAAGAAAATGTTTCTAATAGTTACTTTTAGCAAGTAAACCGGTATTTCAAAGAACTGGCCAGATAAAACTAACAGTCCATGTATGGTGGAATAGTCATTTGTCTTATTTCAAATGAGAACAACAATATCAAGTCCAGTTTCCAAAAAGAATTGTACTCCAGAAAAATACAAGGGATTATGCGTTGAAAGCCATTATAACTGCTCAGACCTAATCCTGTTTGCTTTACAGATATAATTAGCTTCACTGGCCAGAATCCAGTGGGCAATGTTAGAGTCATCTCCAGCTTTTGCCATGCCCAGGGGAATTTTTTTGACATTTTTCCTTTGAACAGAAGACTCTCCTATTCTACAAAAAAGCTGCTTAAGGAACTCCCTTCGGTTTCAGGAGAGATTTGCCATATGGTATGGGGGAGGGACTATGATTCAAAATTCAATCTCTGAGCATTCCTTAGGCATGCAAAACTAGTTGCATGCTTTGGGGACCTAGATCACTTTTTACAGTCTTAACATGTTTCTGCCTTTAGAAAAGTGATGAGCACAGGGTTTCCCTCTTTTCTTAGAATATCAACCCCCCATGGTAACCATTTGATGGAGGACTTCAGAATAGCTTCCATGAACTGTCACTCAGAGCTGCTGTGCCCACAGTGGGTTTTTTTACCCTTGGCTGACTTTAAACACTGTGCAAGCTTTTGTTTCACAACTGATAGATTTTACATCAAAGCACCCAGATAAAACCGGTAGCTGCAGCAGGAAGTGGGAAGCCTGGAGCTGGGCTATCGTGCACATGTTGTTGTACAAATGGAAGGTGTGAAACAAAACCATATGTTTGAAGAAGTGTATCCAGATGGAAGATGAACAAGGACAGTTGGGTAATTATTAACTATTATTAGAATAATTTATTCTCTTGTCAGCTTTTATTGGTCAGCATTTTTCAATAGAAGAGTAGTGGAGAAGAAGAGAAAAGGGAGAAAGAGAGCATGTACAAGAGGAGCTATTTCTCCAAGAACTGTTTTAGGCAGGTAAAACACACTGTCAATATAAATAGACCGATGGATACTAAGCTCTGTTGCAAAGTGTTTTTTCATGTAGTTAGTAGAGAGCAGCTCTTGTTTATGTCCAGGCCGGGCTGTGCTTCTTCTAAATATCAGAGATGCTATGCCATTATTATTTTTTTTCAAATAGTTATTGAAAAGTCTTTCAGAGAGGGAAAAATACAATAGACGTATTTAAAAGAAAATTCCCATCTTCATTTCAGACTCTGGAAAAATTCAATCATCAGAAAATGAAGAAGAATCAAGGACACTTACAGCACAAAATCTCATCAGCAAGACTGATGGTAACAGCAGTTCAAGAGTCAAAGGGAGAAGGGTACAAAAGAGCGATAAAGAATTCTAACCCTTGATGTCCTTTAAAGACCATCCAGATGTTTGCAGGTTCTGTTATACCCTGATATATCACTGATATATCACTGATAACTCATTTTTTTCAATAGTACTGAGTTTGCATAAGAGATTTTATGACAAGACTTCAGCAGTTGTGAGAAAATAATGAATTTTGTAATGAATAAAGTACTTCAATGTGTAGTTAGCGTAGCTTAAATTTTATTGATTCCCAGACAATTCTATCAATTCCAATAATTGTTCAAAATATTTGGAGAGAAGAGTATAATTAGCATTGGGAATAGTTGAATGTAAAGTAATATCTCCATCTCCATCTCCATCTCTTTAGTTTAACTAATGATTTTTTAAAATAAACAGAAAAATAATCCTTGAAATGAACTCTTTGGTTACCTGTCTTTACTTACCCATATAATCACTATTCACTTGTGTCCACATTTGACAATCTTCTTAAAACTGTCATGAAAAAACTCCACACCTCATATCTTCAGCCATGATTAGACAGACTTTTTTACCTCTTCATTTGGGAAAACAGATGCCCACAAAAATATTCCTTTATTTTGGGAAAAAGAGGAAATTGCATAGTGCCAAGTTTGACTTATTATATAGGGAAGATGGAATAAGAAACCATTGCCATGAGATTTTCCCTACTCATCACCATAAACCATCTTCATTCAGCAGTAAATTTCAATTGGAGGAACTCATTCAACATTCAAAAATTAAATTAAAATGTGCTACTTAAATGGCACCAGCGAATATTTACTGCAGGCTTCCATTTCATGAGCAATAGCACACTTTTAAGCCCCACCTAATGAAATGAGAGAACAAATGCTAAAGAACACATCAGAGTTTCTGGCACATCAATACTGCCATCTGTTGGCAAGTAATAACATTGGAGTCATTACTTTTTATGCACCTCTCATATGTTTCAAGGTAGCATATCTCTCTGTGTGTATAAAACATAAAGTACAGAACATATCTTTTTTTTTTTTTTGTTCAAAAAGTTTTTATTGGTCAAAAAAGGTTTATACAAATACATATCAAGTATGGTAAATTTTCATTTTTCTTATACAAGATAAGAATTTTACTCAAATTGTTTAACACATACAACAGCCATATGGCAAGCAGGTGACACGAAGTAGCTAAGTTTACAAATCTTACATACGCAATAAAGAAGGGTCAAGAATAAACAGAATATCATACAAAAGAGAATAAGGAAAACCAACACAATACCAAATATCTTTATCACTTCCTAGTTTTGGATCTCAGAACTCTGGGTTCAGCCTGACCCAACTCCAGGGCCGCAACAGCGGCAGCCGCCACCGCCCCATGGTCTATAACCTCCCCTTCTTCAATTCCTGGGTCATCTGATTCCAGGAGGGCTTTGTGCTCCTCCACGTAGGCCGTAGCCTCCGCAATTGTACTAATTTTTTCGTAATGCCCTCCCGAAAATCATCAATCCTCTGGCATCAGCCATCTGAAGCCTACTCCTTCTGGTACAATTTGCTTGACAAAAGTAATATTTCTTTCTCATTTCACGCACCTGTCTGGGAATCTGCCTCAGAATGGCTATCTCCTGCCCCTGTAAGTCAGTGCCCCACTCCTATGTTTTCTAAGAATTTCATCTCGCCTCTTCTCACAAATTTGACATGAACCTCTCTGGGAACTGCATGCGTGCATATTGTGAATTAACTCTATAAACTCGATCCAGATCCCAATTCATGAAATCAACACCTCTCCCAAGAAATTCTCCCAACAATTTAGTCACAACATCTCTCAAATCTTCTTGGTCCACTTCTTCCAAATTTTGAAACCTAAGGAAATAAGACATTTTATCCATCTGTAGTCCAAGCACAGCATTGCCTGTCGCCTCCTCTCTTTTCTGCACTGCCCGCATCTCACCCTCCAGACCTTCCACTTTCTGCTTGTTTTCTGCTGAGACTTGTTGAGTATCCTTTAAATCCTTTTGGATAGTCACAATTTCTGCTCTTATTTCCGCTTTGGCCTCTTTGCAAATCATCCAGTTTCTTGTCCATATTGGATAACTTTTCCAGAATTCTCCATCTCTCCAGCAGTTGGTCTCTGACCTTTGCCATTTGAAAAAAAATTCAAAATCCTCAGGCAAGCACAGTATCCTTGTAATTTCCTCCGGATCCACCAGGGGCACTCACAGGAGCAACGAGTCCAGAGTACAGTTAGTCAACCAGGAAGTCAAGGGAAGTGATGTCATCAAGATTCTCATAGTGAAGGCGGAAGCTGGACGCCACCACTGTTCCCCAGAGGAGGGGGCCTCAAACCTCCCTCCTAAATTTCTCCATCACCTCTTCTCCAGAGCTCCACAAAACCGTAATCTTCTTATTTTAAGTTCTCCTCTCTCCAGAGCTCCACAAAACCGTAATCTTCTTATTTTAAGTTCTCCTCTCCAGAATGACTCGTGCTCCTTCCAGCCGCAGGGGAGAAAACCCCCGCACCGGAGCACTCCACTGCCACCGATATCCCTTCCTTCTCCATTCCTCAATTCTTCTCCGTTCCCTGTTCACCACCAGGCTGCTGCAGTTATAAATCCAAAGCCCCGGTGTCACCGGGCACAGCGGCCCAGGCGACGACCAAAGTAATGGCCGTGGCCCGTGGCCTCCAAACCCCGCCGAGCCTAGGACGCGCCAGCATCGGTCCCCCCAGTCCTGTATGTCGGCTGGGGGGCCCCTGGCGAGCCGTCCGTGCGGCAGGTGTCCTTTTCGGAACACCTGGCCCCTGGGGGCCTCGGCGGCGGCCGGATTCGGACACTGGGGGCAGAAGAAGCCTCCAGACGTCCGTTGCCCCTGGACACCGGAAGTCGTCTCCCAGAACATATCTTTTAGAAAGAAAAGTACAGAACAGAGCTTTTACAAAGCAAAACTTAATTCTTGAACAGAAATTCATTAGTTCTTTTTATTTTTGAGCAAAAGAATGAAAGAAAAAGTTTTTCCCCCTCAATTTGAAATTATGATTCTAGAGGTAGCATGGAACACATAATGTAGACCAGGCAGAGTTTTACATGAAAGAATATAGAAGATGTCGATCTTTTTAATAAAGGCATTCATCTTGTTAAGTAATTTATGCCATCAATAATTAGGGAATGTTCATCTGATGAAAATTAATAAACTGCAAAGGTAGGTATTATCATAGAACTACAATAATAAACACACACATCGTATTATTTAGAGTTATTCATTTATATCTGCCATGTTCCTTAGCTTGTAAAATGAAATATTGACGAGGGTGGCATAAATCTTTGCATTACAATGTAGGTAGCATCAGGGGTGGGTTCTACTTACCTTTACTACCAGTTCGCAACGGGACCGCACAGGTGCACTTGCTTTGCTCACGTGTGTGCACTTCTGCGCATGCATGTGCACTTCTGCGTATGTGCAGAAGCCTCCTGATGATGTCCGGGTCAGTGGGCAGAGCCTCCTGCCAGTTTTACTACCAGTCTTGCAAACCAGTCCGAACCGGGGGCAACCCACCACTGGGTAGCATCTGAATAAGGATCTTTTTCTGACACACAGACCTGTCACTATGGTTCTTATTGGTTATGGACATCTCAAACAGGAAATTCACTTAAACACTACATTCTTTTGAGCACACTAATCCTAAACCAACCAAAAGTGTTTTATGGGTATTTTCTCTCTGAAACCTTTGAAGGTTGGTAATATATCCGTGGAGGCACAGTGGTTAGAATGCAGTATTGCAGGCTAGTTCTGCTGACTGTCAGCAGTTTGATTCTGAGCAGCTCTCAAGGTTGACTCAGCCTTCCATCCTTCTGAGTTTGGTAGAATGAAGATCCAGATTGTTGGGGACAATAGACTGACTCTGTAAACCACTTTAGACAGGGCTGGAAAGCACTGTGAAGCAGTATATAAGCCAAAGTGCTAAGTGCTATGGTGTTGCTATTGCAAAAAAAAAATCTTCACAAGGATATCTTTTCACAGCACTCAGAACATGAATTACTGCTATGTACCCTACAAAGATCACTTTGGAGATTCCTCTGGAGATCTGGATGATCTTGACCCTAGTAATCTTTTGCAAAGCTCTGAAGACTTAGCTATTTCTCCAAGTATTTGGGTGGGAGATTAGGTGTGCTCTGCTGCTGTTGGTTATTCACATTTGGAATGCACTGTTTACCTGGGTGTCAAGCGAGGTGAAATGCTACCTGTTCGGACTGGTTCAGCCAAACTGGTAGTGATGGCGGTGGGTGGTTCAGAGAACCGGTAGCGATGGCAGCATGAGGCTCCGCCCACCCACCTGGTCATCATTACTTCCTGGTTTTAACCAGGAAGTAACCTGTTTTTTGCCCTCTATGCAATGCACAGAATAATTTGTGCATGCTCAGAGGGTCCGCGCGCGCACATGTACGCATGCGCTTCTGAACCAGTAGGGAAGGTAAGTAATTTCATCCCTGGAGAATTATTTTTTGTGATTGTTGTTTTAATCCCTGTATGCCACCCAGAGCAAATGGGCAGCCATACCAATCAAGTAAATAAATAAAATCTTTTATTTATTATTTTTCTTTCTCCTTTCAAAATAAAATCTAACTTCATTAACTTAGGCCACCTTTGAAGGCTATTGATTCTGCTGCCATTCCACATATTTTACTAATGTGTAAATTCTCCCCCCACCCTTCTGTATATATCTGAGGTAATGAAACTAGGTGGCACATGGAGAAGATACATGACCAGCACAGTCACTATTATAATTTAAACAAAGAATCAAATGAACATTGCCTCAATAACTTAAAATGGGTTGGAAACAGGCTCTCTTATTATAAGCAATTTATAGACTGTCAATCTTAGGCTTCCCCAAATTAAATATTGCATATCTTCATAAACCTATTCCTCTAATAAATAAGTAGCCAAGGACTATGTCTAGGACTCTGGCCTTCCTTCAAATCTATCTTCCAGCCACATCTCTCAGATCCTTTCTCCTTCATTCCATTTTCCATCCTGAATCTAAATTGAGAGGAAGTAGCTTGTGTTCATGCTTTGAGTGATATTTCTAATACCCTGTTTCCCCCAAAATAAGACATCCCCTGATAATAAGCCCAATTGGGCTCTTGAGCTCATGGCAATAAGGCCATGCACTTATTTCAGGGTTCAAAAAACTATAAGACAGGGTCTTATATTCGGGGAAATACGGTACCCAGTTATAGTTGCAAAACTGTATCTACATGCATTCTTCTATAAATTAGAGTTCACAACTTTTCAGCAAGTGGCACCACTGCACACTATTTTTTTATTTATAACTAATAATTTATCACAAGGTATAAAATGATCTCTGGATCAGCACCTATATTTTTATATGTAGTGCTACAAATGAATGCATTCTATTTTTCTTCAATTCTTATTACATATATCTAGAACACAATTAATATTGAGTCCTTAGGGAGATAGGGCGGTATATAAATTTGAAAAAATAAATAAAATAAATAAATAAATAAATAAATATTGTAAACTAAAGTATCTAAGAAAAAAAAGATTTTCAATGTATTAGCTTGGGGAAAAAATAGCATAAATTAAAAATATATATGGTTGAAGCACCCACCCCCCACCGCCCCAGTCCTTATTTCAAGTAATTAGGTTAATAGGTCAGTAATCTGCATGTGCTAAAATATGGGTTACCAGTAAAATTATTCAGAGGTTCTGAAAACAAATAAGGCGAACAAGGATTAAACTGCTCAGGCCGTATTAGTCTCTTTAGGGAAATCCCAAATTGAATTTGTACAGATAAAGACTTCGGAAGACTGCTTAGTAGTAATCTGTTCTCAATGGAATAGGCACCTTTTTATTTTTCAAGAAGTAAGGATGTTTTTATGGCTGCTCCAACCATTAAGACCTTTTAAGAGAGAGTAAGGAAAGATAGGCCAATTTCTTTGGCTATTTTTCCCATTTTTTAACCGTTATCCTTCTGTGACAAATCAGTACAACCATCTATGACTGTATGTTGCTTGTGTGTCAATCCATAGTAGCATTTTCAAGTGACAGCCTATCAATGTATTTACCCATAATGTACATGAATGTGTACTTAATACTTAACAATCTATTTTATAAAAGCATAAACCTCAAAATGTAAGAATGAAATAACCAGAAGAACTTGTCTTTCTAGGGACGAGGTGGAGGCCTGTGATAATGAATAACGAATTCATGCCATGCTTAGTTATTACAACAAGATGACAAAGTTTATAATGTACTAAATACATTTACATAATTCAAAGTAAACAAGTAATCAATTCAGACTACCTTAATTTTCTGGAGTTGGGTGGCCCCTAAAATAAAATTTTAATTTAATTTAATTTGATTTAATTTAATTTTTTAATTTAATTTAATTTAATTTCATGGGACACTATCTAGTGTCAGATAAGTCAATGTCAAATTTAAATGCAATGGAAACACACTGATTTCTCACAACAATAAAATGTTTTTTTGTTTCATAACACGTTTTTTTCCTTTTTGTCTTTTATTTATATTTCTACCCTGTTTTCTCATATGAAATTAAGGGCAATAGAGGTAGATTTGGGCTCAGAATCATTTGTTTAGTGACCATTCAATGTTACAATGGCACTGAAAAAGTATGACTTTTTTCACCCTTACAACTGTTGCAGCATCCCCATAGTAATGCAATCATAATTCAGACCTTTGGCAACTGGCTCATATTTATGCTGTTTTCCAGGGTCATGTGATCACGTTTTGCTATTTTCTGACAAGCAAAGTCA
This sequence comes from Ahaetulla prasina, assembly GCF_028640845.1. Classification (NCBI taxonomy): domain Eukaryota; kingdom Metazoa; phylum Chordata; class Lepidosauria; order Squamata; family Colubridae; genus Ahaetulla; species Ahaetulla prasina. The sequence goes on along the minus strand of NC_080543.1, from coordinate 26,729,005 downwards.
ATGGGGAAGTTTTATTTAACAACCACTGACTTACTTAACAACTGCAGTAAGTCACTTAACAACTATGGCAAGAAAGGTTGCGAAATGGGGCAAAACTCAACTATCTTGCTTAGCAACATAAATTTTGGGCTCAACTGGGGTCGTAAGTCTAGGTCCACCTATACATCTGGACTTTTCCTTATTTTCTGTACAACCAATTTATAAAGGCCAACAGAATATTAATAGATTTCTTTGGACTAAAAAGGGAATGAAATGGGTTGGATTTCTACAACAAAATCTACACATGGATGAGAGGATCTGAATATCACCCTTATCCTATGCTCAGGGCTTCAGGTTCTTTGCCCATTTCAATTCTGGCAACAATGTTAGACTGGGTGAAAAATATACAAGTTGACAATACATAAGGAAACTGAAAGAGAATATCCATCCTTCTCCGCTATGCACATTTTCTTCTAAAAGTTTCCCTCCTTCTTCATGTAAATATTTCTTATTTATACACGAATGAGGCAGGCATGTTTGTTCTACATGCATATTTGTTTGATGTCTTCCATTTAATTCAATTGATTTATATTATAAGAAGTTCAAATAATTTTCAATGAATCCTTATTAAATTAGCAATGAGTTCCCTCTCAATTAGGGCAACCTATTTTTCATGACATTAAGAAATTAATATTTATATTTCAAATCTATATTTTAACCTTAATTAGAAGTTGCTAAAAAAAAGCAGAACTGTTGGCTATGTTCTTGTGACACATTGAATTACTAACTAGCTAATCAGATTTTAGCCTTGAATGCTGTAAGAATCTAGCTCATGTGTCATGGACAGATCATTTTCTCCTCCGCCTAGACTTTCAGACTGCCGCTCACCACCGCAGGGAGACGGAACCAATGCGTTGGTTCCGTCCCAGGCACTTGATGGACCCCGTGAGGTTCCTGATGGAGCTTGGGCCGTTTCCTGAAGATCTTGCCCACGGCACGACCGAAGAACTAGTTGCGGCCTGGGAACAGGCCGCGGCTGGGGCTTTGGACTGTGTCGTGCCTTTGCGGCCTCTGACCCGGCGCAGATCTCAATTGGCTCCTTGGTTTTCTGAGGAGCTGAGAGAGATGAAATGCCGGAGAAGATGCCTAGAGAGTACCTGGAGGTCCAGCCGTTCCGAGACTGATCGGACACTAGTTAGGTCTTTTTCAAAGACCTACCTAGTGGCACTGAGGGATGCAAAATGTTTTTACGTTTCCACCCTCATTGCGTCGGTAGATAACCGCCCTGCCGCCCTGTTTCGGGTGACCCGCTCTCTCCTACATCAGGAGGAGCGCGATGACCCCTTGCAGGGACGTGCCGAGGAGTTTAGTGGTTATCTATACAATAAAATTGCTCAGCTTCGAGATAGTTTGGACCAAAATTGCGATGATCCAGATGGGATGATGGAGGCGCGTCTTGTTGATGTTGTTTGGGATGAGTTTGATTCTGTGGCTCCCGAGGACGTGGACAGGTTGCTGGGGAGATTACATGCCACTACATGTTTACTGGACCCGTGTCCCTCCTGGCTGGTGCTGGCCACTCAGGAGGTGACACGAGGCTGGCTCCAGGAAATTATAAATGCTTCATTGTTGGAAGGGGTTTTCCCCGCCGCCTTGAAAGAGGCGGTGGTGAGACCCCTCCTCAAGAAGCCTTCCCTGACCTTCCCCGGTAAGGAGAAGGGAAAGAGCAGAAGAGGGAAGGGTAGAGCTCTCTCTAGAGGCCCCATTTGGGGAACTCGAAAGGGAAACTTCCCTGGAATTCCTTCTGCAAAGCTCCAGCCCCAGTGTGTTTCTGCTTTAAGCAGACAGAGAAGAGAGCGACCACTTCTGCTTCAATTGATTGTTATGGATATTTATAAGCAGACGGAATAAAACACAGGAGATCAGTCATTTAAATTGCAAGTATTAAATCTGACTTCTATTTTTTCTTTTAAAAAAATAATAATTTTTTTTCTCTCATCTACAATCAACACAATGAAATAAAATGGCGTTTACTTGTTGAGAAAGTGAAACTGAATGGAGATTTTATCTTATTGTACTGGACTGTGGATTGTTGGATTATTTTAGTTTGTTTAAGTATTTCATAAGGGGATTTTCAGCAAGAACTTTGCCATGAAGGTTTTTTCAGAAGAATGGATTCGTGACTTTATACAGGATTATACAGAAAGAATGTATTTAATTATTCAACAATACGAATTGGGAAAAAATGGAGGCGTTTTGGATGAGAGTTTGGAGGAAATTAACCAAAGTAATCAGGACTTGGAATATGGAATGGATGTAAAGAAGCCTTTTTTAAAAAGTTTGGATGAAAAGCCTGAAGTTGTGCTACAGGAGGCTGTCTCCCGAAATGGAAAAATTCACAGGGTTAATGCTTTCCAAGAGTTCTCTTTTCGAATTGAGGGAATATACGGCAGTAACTTGTGGATTTTTGGACATAAGGAACTATTAGGAAATATTGTGACTGACTTTTCAAAAGGAGTAATGAAGGAAAGACAGAGATTAATGCATCAAAAATGGCAAGAGACAAAAGTATCATTTTTGAAAGAATTTTTTTTTTTTTGAAATATTAACAGAAAAAGATTTTAGCCTTTCTGAAAGACAATACGTAAGGAAGATTTGGAAGAAATGGGTTGATTATATATTTTATAACCATCATAAAAGACTAGATATTTGGATTTATACTGGATTTTGACGAGGAAGGACTAAAGTTGAACAGATATTGTAATTTCCCTGTATTGAAATTCTATAATCTGTTGTATTGAATTTTAAATAGAATATTCTCGAAAGATCTTATGTAAGAAAGATTTGGGGAAAATTATATGGTTATAGAAGTTATAAGGAGATATTATCTGAATTGGATTGGATTTTTATGCTTTAGCTGGTTTTAAATATTTTAGGATTAATTTGTTCTACTGATCTATATATTTTATTACTGTTTATTGTTAATTTTTTGAAGGATTTTGGTTATGTAAGGAGGAAGTCAGAGCTAGAGAGGGAGAATTGGTATAATAGTTTTGGGAAAAAAAATTTTTTTTAGCATATGGTTGTTTTATTTTTAACTATACCTTGTGTTTGTTCCGGGAAGCCAGGGGGGGAGGGGGGAGGGGGTTTGTGAAGGGAGAGGGGTTGGGGGAAAGGGGGAAAAAAATTTTTGTAAAACTTTTTGAATAAAAAAAAAAAAAAGAAGAAGCCTTCCCTGGACCCAGCTGTTTTGGGTAATTCTCGTCCAGTCTCCAACCTTCGCTTTCTGGCGAAGGTTGTAGAGAGTGTGGTGGCATGGCAGCTTCCCCGGTACCTGGATGAAGCTGTCTATCTGGACCCGTTCCAGTCCGGCTTCCGGTCCGGATATAGCACTGAGACAGCTTTGGTCGCATTGGTGGATGACCTCTGGAGGGCCAGGGATAGGGGTTGTTCCTCTGCCCTGGTCCTGTTAGATCTCTCAGCGGCTTTCAATACCATCGACCATGGTATCCTGCTGCACCGGTTGGAGAGTTTGGGAGTGGGAGGCACCGTTTATCGGTGGTTCTCCTCCTATCTCTCTGACCGGTCGCAGACGGTGTTGACAGGAGGGCAGAGATCGACCGCGAGGCCCCTCACTTGTGGGGTGCCTCAGGGGTCGATTCTCTCGCCTCTCCTGTTCAACATCTATATGAAGCCGTTGGGCAAGGTCATCAGTGGCTTTGGGGTGAGTTACCAGCTGTATGCTGATGACACTCAGCTGTACTTCTCCACCCTGGGCCACCCCAACGAAGCTGTTGAATTGCTGTCCCGGTGCCTGGAAGCCGTACGGGTCTGGATGGGGAGAAACAGACTCAGGCTCAATCCATCCAAGACGGAGTGGCTGTGGATGCCGGCACCCCGGTACAGTCAGCTGCAACCGCGAGTCACTGGCCCCATCAGAAAGGGTGCACAACTTGGGCGTTCTCCTGAATTGACGACTGTCGTTTGAAGATCATTTGGCGGCCGTCTCCAGGAGAGCTTTTTACCAGGTTCGCCTGGTTCGCCAGTTGCGCCCCTTTCTTGACCGGGATGCCTTATGCACGGTCACTCACGCTCTTGTCACTTCCTGTCTGGATTATTGTAATGCTCTCTACATGGGGCTACCCCTGAAATGCACTCGGAGGCTTCAGTTAGTCCAGAATGCAGCTGCGCGGGTGATTGAGGGAGCCACACGCTGCTCCCGGGTAACACCGCTCCTGCGCAGTTTGCACTGGCTACCTGTGGTCTTTCGGGTGCGCTTCAAGGTGTTGGTTACCACCTTTAATGCGCTCCATGGCTTAGGGCCCGGGTACTTACGGGACCGCCTGCTGTTACCCGGTGGCTCCCGAGGACATGGACAGGTTGCTGAGTAGGTTGAACACCACCACATGTTTACTGGACCCGTGTCCCTCCTGGTTGGTGCTGGCCGCACAGGAGGTGACACGAGGCTGGCTCCAGGGGATTACGAATGCTTCTTTGGTGGAGGGGGTCTTTCCGGCCGCCTTGAAAGAGGCGGTGGTGAGGCCTCTCCTCAAGAAGCCTTCCCTGGACCCAGCTGTTTTAGGTAATTATCGTCCGTTCTCCAACCTTCGCTTCGCGGCGAAGGTTGTAGAGAGTGTGGTGGCATGTCAACTATCCCGGTACCTGGAGGAAACCGTCTATCTAGACCTGTTCCAGTCCGGCTTTCGGCCCGGATACAGCACTGAGACGGCTTTGGTCGCGTTGGTGGATGATCTCTGGAGGGCCAGGGATAGGGGTTATTCCTCTGCCTTGGTCCTATTAGACCTCTCAGCAGCTTTTGACACCATCGACCATGGTATCCTGCTGCACCGGTTGGAGGGATTGGGAGTGGGAGGCACCGTCTATCGGTGGTTCTCCTCCTATCTCTCTGATCGGTCGCAGACGGTGTTGACGGGGGGGCAGAGGTCGGCCCCGAGATGCCTCACTTGTGGGGTGCCTCAGGGGTCGATTCTCTCGCCCCTCTTGTTCAACATCTATATGAAGCCGCTGGGTGAGATCATCAGTGGTTTCAGTGTGAGGTACCAGCTGTACGCTGACGATACTCAGCTGTACTTTTCCACACCGGATCACCCCAACGAAGCTATTGAAGTGCTGTCCCGGTGTCTAGAAGCCGTACGGGTCTGGATGGGGAGAAACAGACTCAGGCTCAATCCATCCAAGACGGAGTGGCTGTGGATGCCGGCACCCCGGTACAGTCAGCTGCAACCGCAGCTGACTGTTGGGGGCGAGTCACTGGCCCCATCAGAAAGGGTGCACAACTTGGGCGTTCTCCTGAATTGACGACTGTCGTTTGAAGATCATTTGGCGGCCGTCTCCAGGAGAGCTTTTTACCAGGTTCGCCTGGTTCGCCAGTTGCGCCCCTTTCTTGACCGGGATGCCTTATGCACGGTCACTCACGCTCTTGTCACTTCCTGTCTGGATTATTGTAATGCTCTCTACATGGGGCTACCCCTGAAATGCACTCGGAGGCTTCAGTTAGTCCAGAATGCAGCTGCGCGGGTGATTGAGGGAGCCACACGCTGCTCCCGGGTAACACCGCTCCTGCGCAGTTTGCACTGGCTACCTGTGGTCTTTCGGGTGCGCTTCAAGGTGTTGGTTACCACCTTTAATGCGCTCCATGGCTTAGGGCCCGGGTACTTACGGGACCGCCTGCTGTTACCCGGTGGCTCCCGAGGACATGGACAGGTTGCTGAGTAGGTTGAACACCACCACATGTTTACTGGACCCGTGTCCCTCCTGGTTGGTGCTGGCCGCACAGGAGGTGACACGAGGCTGGCTCCAGGGGATTACGAATGCTTCTTTGGTGGAGGGGGTCTTTCCGGCCGCCTTGAAAGAGGCGGTGGTGAGGCCTCCCCTCAAGAAGCCTTCCCTGGACCCAGCTGTTTTAGGTAATTATCGTCCGTTCTCCAACCTTCGCTTCGCGGCGAAGGTTGTAGAGAGTGTGGTGGCATGTCAACTATCCCGGTACCTGGAGGAAACCGTCTATCTAGACCTGTTCCAGTCCGGCTTTCGGCCCGGATACAGCACTGAGACGGCTTTGGTCGCGTTGGTGGATGATCTCTGGAGGGCCAGGGATAGGGGTTATTCCTCTGCCTTGGTCCTATTAGACCTCTCAGCAGCTTTTGACACCATCGACCATGCACCGGTTGGAGAGTTTGGGAGTGGGAGGCACCGTTTATCGGTGGTTCTCCTCCTATCTCTCTGATCGGTCGCAGACGGTGTTGACGGGGGGGCAGAGGTCGGCCCCGAGATGCCTCACTTGTGGGGTGCCTCAGGGGTCGATTCTCTCGCCCCTCTTGTTCAACATCTATATGAAGCCGCTGGGTGAGATCATCAGTGGTTTCAGTGTGAGGTACCAGCTGTACGCTGACGATACTCAGCTGTACTTTTCCACACCGGATCACCCCAACGAAGCTATTGAAGTGCTGTCCCGGTGTCTAGAAGCCGTACGGGTCTGGATGGGGAGAAACAGGCTCAAGCTCAATCCCTCCAAGACGGAATGGCTGTGGATGCCGGCATCCCGGTACAGTCAGCTGCAGCCGCGGCTGACTGTTGGGGGCGAGTCATTGGCTCCAATGGAGAGGGTGCGCAACTTGGGCGTCCTCCTGGATGGACGGCTGTCTTTTGAAGACCATTTGACGGCCGTCTCCAGGAGAGCTTTTTACCAGGTTTGCCTGGTTCGCCAGTTGCGCCCCTTTCTAGACCGGGATGCCCTATGCACGGTCACTCATGCTCTCGTGACATCCTGTCTGGATTACTGCAATGCTCTCTATATGGGGCTCTCCTTGAGGAGCACCTGGAGACTCCAGGTAGTTCAGAATGCGGCTGCGCGGGTGATAGAGGGAGCCCCTCGTGGCTCCCACGTAACACCTCTCCTGCGCAGACTGCACTGGCTGCCTGTGGCCTTCCGGGTGCGCTTCAAGGTTTTGGTAATGATCTTCAAAGCGCTCCATGGCATAGGGCCGGGCTACTTACGGGACCGTCTGCTGCCACCGATTGCCTCTCACCGACCCGTGCGCTCTCACAGAGAGGGACTCCTCAGGGTGCCGTCGGCCAGGCAGTGCCGACTGGCGACACCCAGGGGAAGGGCCTTTTCTGTGGGGGCCCCCACCTTCTGGAACGAGCTTCCCCCCGGACTTCGCCAACTTCCTGACCTTCGAACCTTCCGCCGCGAGCTTAAGACAGATCTATTTATTTGCGCAGGACTGGACTAGAATTTTTAAATGTTTTAAATTTTAAATCAGGTTTTAATGGGGTTTTATTATTTATTTTCCTATTTTAAATATTCGGCCTTATGTAATAAGTTTTTTAAATTGGTGTTTTATTCTGTATATATGTGTTTTATATGGCTGTAAACCGCCCTGAGTCCCTGGGGAGATAGGGCAGTATAAAAGTGCGAATAAATAAATAAATAAATAAATAAATAAATAAATACCCTCACACAGAGAGGGTCTTCTCAGGGTGCTGTCGTGTCCCACTCCTCCGCTGACAGCTGGGTCAGGGAAATCCGAATCAGGCTTGCCTCTGCAGCTCTGCCCAAAGTCCTAGCAAAGTCCTCAGAGCAGGCAGGAGACCAGTAAGTGACTTCAGCAAGATAAGTTTGACTTTTGCCTGACTCAGAGACTGCCAGAAAGTAGATCCTTTATATAGGCCATGGGGTGTGGCTCCATGACTCAGCACTCATTAAGGCCTGCCCCTCCCTTCCCTCTGTTGCCTCCGCCTATCCAATCTTCTGATGCGAGGATTACTCCAATCAGCTGTTGGGAATAAACCCTCCTCAGGCTCACATGCTGTGGAGGAGGGGGAGGGGTCTAGCTGCTCCGTTTGCCTGGGCATGGAGTCAGGGCTGGGGCAGGGAGATTCTCCTTCTTCTGCAGTTTGTGTGGGCATGGAGCCAGGACTTGGGCCGGGAGGCATACATTCCTCAGTGTTCGGGAGCAGGTAAGAAGGCCCTGGCTGCTCTGAGGGCGGGCAAGACACAACAGGTGCCGTCCGCCAAGCAATGTTGGCTGACGGCCCCCAGGGGAAGGGCCTTTTCTGTAGGAG